>NC_058132.1:199654828-199720695 GCF_016433145.1 Gracilinanus agilis
TTTTTTCCCAATTTGTTGTTTCCCTTCTGATTTTGACTACATTGTTTTTGTTTGTACAAAAGCTTTTTAGTTTAATATAATCAAAACCATTTAATTTACATTTTGTAATTTTCTCTAACTTTTGCTTGGTTTTAAAATCTTTCCTTTCCCACAGATCTGACAGGTATACTATTTTGTGTTCACTTAACTTATTTATAGTTTCCTTCTTTATATTCAAGTCATTCACCCATTCTGAGTTTATCTTGGTGTAGGGTGTGAGATGTTGATCTAAACCTAATCTCTCCCATATTGTTTTCCAAATTTCCCAGCAGTTTTTGTCAAATAGTGGATTCATGTCTCAAAAGTTGGGCTCTTTGGGTTTATCATACACTGTCTTGCTGATGTCATTTACCCCAAGTCTATTCCATTGATCCTCCTCTCTGTCTCTTAGCCAGTACCATATTGTTTTGATGACTGCTGCTTTATAGTATAGTTTAATATCTGGTACTGCTAGGCCCCCTTCCTTCACATTTTTTTCATTATTTCCCTTGATATTCTTGATCTTTTGTTATTCCAAATGAAATTTGTTATAGTTTTTCCTAATTCAGTAAAGAAGTTTTTTGGTAATTTGATAGGTATGGCGCTAAATAGGTAAATTAATTTGGGTAGGATGTTCATTTTTATTATGTTAGCTCATCCTACCCATGAACAATTAATGGCTTTCCAATTGTTGAGGTCCAGTATTATTTGTTTGAAAAGTGTTTCGTAGTTGTTTTCATATAATTGCTGTGTTTGTTTTGTTAGATTGATTCCCAAGTATTTTATATTGTCTAGGGTGATTTTAAATGGTGTTTCTCTTTCTACCTCTTGCTGCTGTAATGTGTTGGAGATGTATAGAAATGCTGATGATTTATGTGCATTTATTTTGTATCCTGCCACTTTGCTAAAGTTGTTGATTATTTCTACCAGCCTCTTAGTTGATTCTCTAGGATTTTTTAAGTATACCATCATATCATCTGCAAAGAGTGATAGCTTAGTTTCCTTATTGCCTATTTTGATACCTTCAATTTCTTTTTCTTCTCTAATTGCTATTGCTAGTGTTTCTAGTACTATGTTGAATAATAGAGGTGATAATGGGCATCCTTGTTTCATTCCTGATCTTATTGGGGAGGCTTCTAATTTATCCGCGTTGCATATAATGCTTGTTGATGGTTTTAGGTATATATTGTTTATTATTTTTAGGAAGGGTCCTTCTATTCCTATACTTTTCAATGTTTTCAATAGGAATGGGTGTTGTATTTTGTCAAAGGCTTTTTCAGCATCTATTGAGATAATCATGTGATTTTTGTTTGTTAGACTGTTGATATGGTCAATTATGTGGATGGTTTTCCTAATGTTGAACCATCCTTGCATTCCTGATATAAATCCCACCTGATCATGGTGGATGATCTTCTTAATTACTTGCTGGAGTCTCTTTGCTAATATTCTATTTAAGATTTTTGCATCTATGTTCATTAGGGAGATTGGTCTATAGTTTTCTTTCTCTGTTTTTGGTCTACCTGGCTTTGGGATCAGTACCATGTTTGTGTCATAAAAGGAATTTGGTAGGACTCCTTCTTTGCTTATCATATCAAATAATTTGTATAGTATTGGGATTAGTTGCTCTTTGAATGTCTGATAGAATTCACTTGTGAATCCATCAGGTCCTGGTGATTTTTTCTTTAATGGCTTGTTCAATTTCTATTTCTGATATGGGATTATTTAGGTATTCTATTTCTTCTGCTGTTAATCTAGGCAATTTATATTTTTGTAAATATTCATCCATATCTCCTAAATTATTATATTTGTTGCCATATAATTGGGCAAAATAGTTCTTAATGATTGCCTTAATTTCTCCTTCATTATAGGTGAGGTCTCCCTTTTCATCTCTAATACTGTCAATTTGGTTTTCTTCTTTCCTTTTTCTTATTAGATTGACCAGTACTTTGTCTATTTTATCTGTTTTTTCAAAATACCAGCTTCTGGTCTTATTTATTAATTCAATAGTTCTTTTACTTTTGATTTTATTAATTTCTCACTTAATTTTTAGTATTTCTAATTTAGTTTTCATCTGGGGGTTTTTTATTTGCTCGCTTTCTAATTTTTTGAGTTGCATACCCAATTCATTAATCTCTGCCCTCCTTAATTTGTTAATATATGCACTCAAGGATATAAATTTCCCCCTGAGTACTGCCTTGGCTGCATCCCACAGAGTTTGGTAGGATGTCTCATCATTGTCATTCTCTTCAATGAAATTATTGTTTCTATGATTTCTTCTTTGACAATTTGGTTTTGGAGAATCATATTGTTTAATTTCCAATTGGTTTTTGATTTGCCTGTCAGGTGCCCTTACTGATTATTATTATTTTTATCGCATTATGATCTGAGAAGGTTACATTTATTATATCTGCTCTTTTGCATTTGTTTGCCATGATTCTATGCCCTATTACATGGTCAATCTTTGTAAATGTACCATGTGCTGCTGAAAAGAAGGTGTATTCCTTTTTGTCCCTATTTATTTTTCTCCACATATCAATTAGATCTAATTTTTCTAGGACTTCATTCATCTCTCTTACCTCTTTCTTATTTATTTTTTGGTTTGATTTATCTAGATCTGAAAGAGGAATATTTACATCTCCCACTATTGTGATTTTACTATCTATTTCCTTCTTGAGCTCTGCCAGTTTCTCCTTTATGAATTTGGATGCTATACCACTTGGTGCATATATATTGAGCAGTGTTATTTCCTCATTCTTTATACTGCCTTTAATCAGGATGTAATGACCTTCCCTGTCTTTTTTAATCATATCTATTTTTACTTTGGCTTTGTCAGAGATCATGATAGCCACTCCTGCCTTCCTTTTCTCATTTGATGCCCAAAAGATTTTGCTCATACCCTTAACCTTGAACTTGTGTGTGTCTACCTGCCTCATATGTGTTTCTTGTAGACAACCTATGGTAGGATTTTTGTTTCTGATCCACTCTGCTATTTGCTTCCGTTTTATGAGCAAGTTCATCCCGTTCACATTCAGAGTTACAATTGTTAGTTGTGTATTCACTGACATTTTTGTATCCTCCCCTAGACCCACTCCTTCTTCTTACACTATTTTCTTTTACACCAGTGGTTTGCTTTGAGCTGGTATCCCTTATCCCCTCCCTTGATTGACTTCCCTTTCTGCCCCCTTCCTTGTTATTCCCCTCTTTTTGTTTTTTAAAGACCAAATGAATTCCCTCCCCCTTCTTCTCCCCTCCCTTTTTTTGGCCTTCCCACTCCCCTGCTCCCTTTGGTTTATCCCTTCTGACTTTCTCAGTAGGGTTAGATAGAGTTTTTTATCCGGATGGATAATAAAGCTACTCTTCCTTCTCCGGGTTGATTACACTGAGAGTAAGGTTTGATTATGCTCTCTTCCTCTCCTTCTTATGATATTATTCATCCCCTCCCCTTCCCATGCCCTCTTTGTGTGTAATAGAATATCTTATTTTTCTTATTTACTCAGATTTTTCTTGGTGTCCCCTACTATTCCCCCCCTCTTTCCCACCTCCCATGTCATCTTAGACCATTTAGTATCCTGTCCTCTCCCTATGAATTATTCTTCTGATTGCTATAATAGTGAATATTATAATAGTGTATAGAGTTCACTACAGAGAATTATACATAGCATTTCTCCACATAGGAATACAGATAATTAGATCTTATTTATGCCCTTAAAGAGTCAAGCTTAAAAGATTATGAGTTTTCTTTCTTTTCCCTCTGTTTCTTATTAACCTTTTCATCTTTCTCTTGATTTTTGTGGTTGAGTGTCAAACTTTCCATTTAGTCCTCTTTTGTGCAAAAACTTGGAATTCTTCAAATTTGTTGAATGCCCATACTTTCCCCTGAAAGTATATGGTTAGTTTCAATGGGTAGTTGATTCGTGGCTGAAGGCCCAGCAATCTTGCCTTTCTGAATATTGTATTCCAAGCCTTGCAGTCTTTTAGCGTTGAGGCTGCCAGATCCTGTGTGATCCTTATTGGTGCTCCTTGATATTTGAATTGTCTCTTTCTGGCTTCTTGTAAGATTTTTTCTTTAACTTGAAAGCTCTTCAATTTCGCTATTAGATTTCTGGGTGTTGACTTTTCTGGGTCCAGTGTAGAGGGTGATCTATGGATCCTTTCAATGTCTATATTGCCCTCTTGTTGTAGAACTTCAGGGCAATTTTGCTGAATAATTTCTTTAAGTATGTAGTCCAAGTTTCTATTAATTTCTGCCTTTTCTGGAAGACCAATGATTCTCAAGTTGTCTCTTCTAGACTGGTTTTCTTGGTCTGTCACTTTCTCATTGAGATATTTCATGTTTCCTTCTATTTTATCAGTCTTTTGACTTTGATTTATTTGTTCTTGTTGTCTTGAGAGATCATTGGTTTCTAAATGTTCGATTCTAGCCTTTAAGGACTGGTTTTCGGCTATAATCTTTTGGTTTTCGGCTTTAATGTTTTGGTTTTCCTTTTCAATCTGGTCATTTCTGGTCTTCAGTTGACTTGTCTCACTTTCCAATTGCGAAATTCTGCCTTTTAAACTGTTATTTTCTTGCCAGATTTCTTCCATCTTCCTCAGCATTTCATTTTTGAACCCTTCAATAGCTTGTGACCAGCTTTCATTTTTTTGGGGAGGTTTGGATTTTTGTTTTCCCTCCTCTGTTGTCTGGATTTTCTCTGTGTAGAAGTTGTCAAGTGTTCCAGAGTTTCTCTTGATAGTCTTTTTCTTCTGGACTTCCCTATTGCTTGCCATCGTTAGCCCTGCCCCTTTTCCACTTTGTCTTCACACTCAGGGTCTGCCTGCGCCTTGCAAGCTCCCGGGGGCTCTGGTCTCCTTGTCCTCGGGGTCAGGCCTCCTGGTAGATCCTGGTCTTCCCCTCTGCCCGAGGTTCCTTCAGCAGTCTTTGGGGCTGCTTCCACAGCCGAGCTCAGGTCCACACAGGGTCCTCACTGGAGGTCCAAGCCTGGGCTGGAGATCGTTATTCAAGCCTAGGGCACTGCCTTTGCCTGTGCAGATGCTCTTAGGGCACTGCCTTCACCCCAGCAGAAGGTAGTGAAAGTCCGTGGGCTGGAGATCTTTATTCGCACCTGAGGCGATGCCTTCAGTGCTTGGGAAAGACCATGTTTTAGAGGCCTTTGTCCCAGCCAGAGGCGGTGCCTTCACCCATGTGTGGATGCTTGGGGAAAGTCCGTGTGTGCCTCCCAGCCACTTGGTACAAGCCCAGGTACAAGCCCCGGGGCTGCCAGTGATTATCTGGTTGCCCCAGTCCTGTTTTCACTCTTGTGCGTTGGCGTTGTGCGAGGTGTGTGGTGTGGGGGGTGGGGGAGGGGCTTCTTCCTCTCACATTTTAGTGAGAGCTGTTTCACCCCTTCATAGCGTGGAAATGTCCCGATTCTGCGTACCTTCAATGCTGCGCCCTGTTGTGGGGTTCCTTTGTTCTTCTGGACTTGTTTTTATTTTCCCTTGAGGGGTCCTGTATGGTTTGGTCAGGAGAGATCGAGCAGCTGCTCCTTACACTGCTGCCATCTTAACCGGAAGCCTTCCTTTTCTTTTATAAGATATTTAGAGTAAAAGATATTATATATGTTTGTGATAGTAAAAGCTAAAATATGTTGATATTATATAATATTTTACACGTATTTTATACATTTTTGAGTTTCTAAACTTTTTCTGAGTTGTCTGCTTACTTTTGTATGTTGTCTGAGGCTTCAGCAAAACTCCCTCCATGCTTCCCATTTAATTTCTTTTTTTTTAAACCTTTACATTCCATCTTAGAATCAATACTGTGTATTGGTTTGAAGGTAGAAGAGCAGTAAGAGTTAGGCAATGGGAGTTAAGTGACTTGCCCAGGATCACACAGCTAGGAATTGTCTGAAGCTACATTTGAACCTGGGATTTTCCATCTCTAGATCTGTCTCTCTATTCTCTGAACCACCTAACTCCCCCCTCCCATTTAATTTCTTACATCAACCTACAATATATTGAAACTGCAATGGGGAAAATGGAAATATGGATGGGATACCTGGACATGCAAGAGTTAAAATAATTTCAGCTATATCCATTGTCTAGGACACCAGTAACTCTAAGGAAGCAACAACTCAATGATCTAACTGTAGAGAAGGCAAATCCTTATCTCCTAATTTGATTATTCAGCATCTTTTCCCCACCAACCAGCTTGCAGCAGAACTCAACTCTAGCTATTTAACCCTCCTAAGGCCTGAGGAAACTAAAAGGCTAAACAAGTTGTGGTATCTTGTTGTGATGGAATACTATTGCGATGTACCCAATGACAAGCAGGTTAAAATTTTTTAAATGACAAGACCTACTTGTAATTATGGAGTGGAATGAGTCGAATCAAGAGAATATTACATACAACAACAGAAATATTTTTTGAAGAATAACTTGTGCATGTACACTTCCAGGGAAAGAACTGATAAATAGCAACAAGGAAGACATCATTTATATCTTTTTTGTCAAATGATGCCTTCTCTAGTACAGGAAAGGGAGAGAAGAGAGATAACTGGGAACTTTAATGTTATAAATAAATAAATAAATATTAAAAAAAACTTGTTTATACTGGGGCAGCAGTATTGACAGGGTTCTGTGCAGCAACAAAGCTCAGCCAGAGAACTGAAGAACTGAGGTCATGGGGAAGGACACATGGTGCGTAGTTAGGTGGCACTCCAGTAAATCTGAGGGAAAGAGCTCATCTTCTGTGTAGGGCCACTTCTATCCCCTCTGTAGTCATTTGGGACAAATACTGAGGCCCATGAAATATGGACTATCTAGTATGGGAAGAAGCTGAGAGAGTTTTGAGGCCCACCTCCAGGGAAACCACCATCAAAGAGGAAGGAGTCAAAAAGTAAGTGATAATACTGAAATTATCAAAGATCTTAGTAGGAAGAAAATTCAGTTAAAGACCTTGAGCATAAGCCTATAAACCAACAGGGAAGTTATTGGTAATGAAAAGGAATATGGCCTTCAGATCCTTTAAAAGGGTCCAGAAATATATGAATAAATATTACAAGACAAAGGAAAATGAATCAAGACTTGATGAGGCAGAGGGATCATGTGGAGTCCAAAGAGAGCATGGAACCACAATAAGATATTATGATCTAAAAGAGAAATAAGTATTGTGAAAATGAGTATTGTGAAAGGAATAATTGACAAAACAGTAATACTTGAACCTATGGTACCAGATCTCACCAAATAAACAATGGCAGAATAACTGGTTGGAAATGTAAGTACAAGAGTAAAGGGCAATATAAAAGAAGAGATATAAAAACAATAACATTAAAAGAAAAAAATTATCTTCATGCAAAAAAAATAATCTCAAAGATAGGTTGTAACTTAAGGATTATAGGTCACTCAGAACAATATGCCAAGTCAAAAAAAAAATCTGAGCACCATACTACAAGAAATAATATTTAAAAATTGTCCAGAAATTCTGAAACCAAAAACAAAGTACCAGTCAAAAGAATTTGCAGATTGCCTCTAGAAAAACCAAAACCAAAAATACTATGTTGCAGACTTTAAAGATAAACAACAAACTCTTCAAGCAACTAGGGAAAAGACCATCAAATCTAAAGGAAAGAAAATTGAAATAACAGGACTATTCTGCACCTACTAGAAATCACAGGAGGGAACAAAATGTGTTTTAAAGACCAAAAGAGCTCAAGATGCAACCTAAGGTGACATATTATGTAAACTTGAGACTTAAGATTAAAGGGGGAAAAATTGGACAGTCAATAAAAAGAGCTATTCAAAGCATTCCTAGAAATAAAACCAGACCTGAAGAAATTCTTTTTTAAATCATTCTAGATAACAGATATACAAAAAATAAGCAAATATCACAACCAAGGACAACCACAACAAAAATAACAACAGAGATATTATTGAGAAAATAGCTAACAAGGACACAAGAATGAAAGCAAAAGTCAAATAGAAGTAATGGTGGAGAAGACAGCTAGGTGACAGAGAGCCAGGACTAGAAATGGGAGGTCCTGGATTCAAATGTGATGCCAGACACTTCCTAGTTGTATGACCTTGGGCAAATCACTTAACCTCCATTGCCTACCCTTTACTGCTTTTCTGCTTTGGAACCAATATTAAGTACTGATTCTAAGATGGAAGGCAATGGTTAAAAAAAAGTGATGGAGAAACAGCCCCAAAACATCATGTACTAAACCTCACAAGTGATCTGATTTTTTTTAATGGGACTAAATAACAGAATGGAAGGGTATATAAAAGAAAAAAAGAGAAGAAAAAAGAGGGGAATATGTAATGTATCCTAATTAAGGCAAAGTTTAATAATGAAGGAAAAATAACTCCTAGAGTCTCTTAGGAAGAAGGGAGCTATAGGAGGCACAAGAAGGGAAAATAAAAGGGAAATCTTGTTTCAGTGGTGAGAGGAAATACCACTAATGAATCTTCCTGTAGAAGAAGAGAGATACTCTATAAAGGATAATGTCTCTTTACAATGGGTATTATCTGCAGAGATTTGGTACTGAGAGAGATCACTCCTACTGCCTTGAGAGAAGAGGAACCAAAGCTCCTGAGGAGTCAGGGGGATGGGCAACTGATACCAAAGAATAGGAAGGTATGTACCCAGGGAGGAGATTTCAAAGGAAATGCAGAAAAAAAATAAGCATGTGGAGGGCAAAGAATAATAATTAACTGCATTATCAGAAACATGAGGAAATTCTACTAAGGAGCAATATCCTCTCTGTCCCCTGTAGGAATAGGTATTTCTAGGAGTAAGACACAACACAAAAGGAGGAGGGAGTATGGGGCAAAATTTAATAGACTTTAATGTCACAACTGTTTAAAAGAGGGAACACAACACAACTACCTCAGAAGTTTAAATTCCATGAGGAATACACTGACTAAAAGATTTGATGAGGGGAATAATCATTTATAGAATACCCACTATATGCTAAGCACTGAAATAAGCACTTTACAAATATTAACTCATTTGATCCTCACAATACCCATGGACTTTTCTCCATTTTACAGCTGAGGTGACTGAGGCAAACAGAGATTAAATGACTTGCCAGGATCCCACAACAAATATGTGTCTGAGATCAAATTTGAGTTTTCCTAACTCCAAATCCAGCACCATATACTCTGTGCTACTTCATTGCCTCAGTATAAGGGTCATGAATCAAAGAATCAAAGTCTAGAATAGATAGAAAGAAAATATAATAATGAGATTTAGGGAAATAAATCTTTTTTAGAAAATTGAGTTTAAAATTTTATTTTAAATAAATAAATTTAGACATTCAAATTAAATTTAGACAATTAAATTTAAAAAAAACTTTTTTTTTAAATTGAAAAGAAGACATTAGATTTTACTTGGCTACTTAACTGAGAGTGAAAAAAGAAAAGAAGAATTAAATGACATAAAGGAAGAAAGAAAAAGGAACTAATAAGTAAAACTCCAAAATTAAGAGAAAGAGTAATTAACAAGGGAAGGAAGATTAGGATTGAGGAGAAAGACCCAATGGGAATAAGTAGGACTACCTTGAAAACAGAGTAAGCTAAAATAACTAGAGACATGACCCTGTGTTTACAGAGGAATATGGAAGGGGAGGGAAGGTACATTCTCATTTGGAAGAAAATACAGTATTAGAAGCAAATGGAGGAAAACATAAATCTAACTTTCATAGCTTTAAATGTGAATGGGTTAAACTATCCCATAAATGAAAGTCTCAGATTAAATAAGGAAACAAAACCCCACAATCTGTTACTTACAAGAAATATATTTAAAACAAAGAACATGTTTAGATAAAAGTGAAATACCAAAAAAAGGCATTTAGTATGAATTAGGTAAATCTAAAAAAGTGTTGGTTCCATCATGCTTCAGATAAAACAAAAACAGTTTCACAATAAAAAGAGATAAACAAGGAAGCTACCTTATGTTGAAAAGGATGACAGATAACAAATCAATACCAGTATTAAACTTATATGCTCCAAATGCCCTAGCATCTAAATTCATAAAGGAAAATGTAATTGAACTACAAAAAGACACGGGCAATTCAACACGAACAAGAGATTTCAACATCCCTTTCTCAGGACAGGATAAGTTTAAGAGAAATATAAACAAAACCAGTTGCTGGTGAAATTAAAGCTAAAAGCCAGATGTTTTCTAAATGGAACTTCTAAAGAATATACATATTTCTCAGCACCATATGCAACTTTTATAAAAATTGGCCATGAAATTAGCACACAGAAATATTGAAAATAAATGGAAAATGGTAAAAATAATAAGCATATTCTTTATAGATCATAACATAATAAAGATTATAATTAGCTCAGGGAGTACAAAAAAAAAGACACAGAAACCAAGTTGGAGACTTAACAAAGAAATCTGAAATAATGAGCGGGTCAAAGAACAAGTCATTGAAACAATTAATAATTGTGTGAAAGAAAACGATAATTACAAAAGAACATGCCAAATTTTCTGTAATGCAGCTAATGCAGGCCTCAGGGGGGAAATTATATCCCTATAAACATACATTAACAAAATAGAAAAGGAAAAGATTAATGAGCTGAATATGCATTTAGAAAATTAGAAAAACAACACATAAACAAACCTAAAATGAGGACAAAAAAAGGAGATATTAAAAATTAGAAGAAAAATAGGTAAACAGGAAAAAAACACATATAAATAATAAATCAAACCAATGTACAATGAATTTTGCCTTTGGTCAAACACCAAGTTGTTTCTAAAAGAAAATACATGAACAATTTTTACTATCTCTTATCCAAAGTTTCCCCACCAAACAAACAAACAAACAAAAAAACAAAAAACAAAAAGTCTTTCTTAGTCAAACTTGATACCCTTTGTGGTCTTTTCTGCTTCTAGGATCAATGTGTTTCTATCAAAGCACTATTATTCCTGCACATTAGCAAGGAGGGATCCAATTGACAATAACTATATCCACTCATAAAATTAGATATTTTACATCTATCCCAGATCTAATACTGGTTCCATTTACTTCCAAAGTGTTTAGACTAATGAGTTTTATGCCTCCAGACATGCAAATACTCACCCAAAATCTTTTAAAAGTTTCCAGTTCCACACAAATTATAATAGACACAAACACTTTCAAAAAGTAAGTGAAGAACCATCACTTATAGGACCATGTCTTACTATGCAACCCTGCTTCATCTTTGCTTCTTAGTTCCTCATTTTCCCCAATTGGATAAACTATCTGTAGAGCCAAAACCCAATACCTGCCCCTGCTCTTGTGCTAGGCACTGTCCTAGGTGCTGAGTCTACAAAGAGAAAAAAGGAAAACATTCCCTGTCTTCAAGGAGCTAACATTCTTTCCAGAGACTCCAACAAACAGAACAAAACAAAACCCAATCCATTATATTCTTACTAGAGTAGACATGTATTAATTATTTTCTTTCAACTTTATGATTAAATAAAAACTCCTTCCAATTGACATTTAAATCCCTTAACAAACTGGTCCTGTCCTAACTTTTCCATCTTAATTATATAGTACCCCCTTTCACACACTATACTCCAACCAAATGGGACGCCATGCTGTTTCTTACATGTGACATAACTTATCTCTTGGCCTTATCACTGGCCATCCCCAATTCCTGGAAAGCCATCTCATCTCACCTTTCCCTTGTAGAATTCCTTTGTTTCCTTCAAAAGTGATTTGTGTAATGAAAAGGTGGTAGTAGCAATAATAATAATAATAGGAGGTTAGCTATAAAGAGGAAGGTATGGGCCAATACCAGGGCTAGGCTTGAAATACTGAAAGTAAAGTATCAAGGATCCTGGACCCAGGCTAGCAGAGAGATAGGAGAAACTCTCTCTTGCTAGGCACCAAGCTCCTTTAAGTTGTATATTCTAGCAGCCCCTGTCCTGATAAGGAAGTGACTCCTATTGGTGTATGTAGGAATCAGACAGGAAGGGAATATAGCACTCCCAGTTAACTTCTCAGACTTAGGTTTAAGATGCTGAAAGGTCTTGTATGCTCCTCTGCTGACCCAGGGCGGACAGCCCTGGGTCAGAATGATGCAGTCTCTTTGGTGATAAATAAAATTATTCTCTTGCCAGAAGGATAGTTTGGTTTGTCAGATGTGATGTTAATATTTGACCTGCAGAGTTGATTTGATCCTACCTAGCCTATGAAATTACCCATGTTCCTGCTCCCTCCACTCTAGGTCCCCAAAACCCAAAGAGGTAGAAGGGCAAAGTGAGAATGAATACCAAGTCAGGGTATGCAAGCTCTTTTATACCCTGGCTTCCAACTTCCAGGTGGCACAAGCCCCCTGGCTCATGCCAGGTTCTATATTCTAACTAAGGCAAGCTGCCAACTTGCCCCATGCAAATATGACAGTATGATTTTCCATATTACATTTGACATTTTCTTCTCCAGCTTATTTTACAGATGGAGAAGCTGAAGCAAATAGGGTTAAGTGACTTGCCCAGGATCATACAGTTAAGAAGTGGCTGAGGCCAGTTTTGAGCTCAGGAAAATGTTTTCCTGACTCTAGGCTCAGCACTCTATCCACTGTGTCACCTAATGGTACAGAGCAGTTGCTAAATAAATGCTTGTTGATTCATTTATTGTTTGAGGCAACCTTTTCTCCCCATCCCATTAGACTAGATTTTCATGTCTTCTTCAGTAATAATCCTGATAAATAGAGATTATCTGTGACTCCCACCTCCCACCCACTCTGGGATGTTGTGAAGACTACTGACTAATCTACCTCACTTGACCACCTTTAAACTCTTAAATTTTAAGATTAGGACATAGGAAAAAACTTTGTAAAGAATTTTGTATAGAGTATTATGAAAGTGTGAACTGAGTTAGACAGAAAAGTGCATTGAGATTTCTTGAGAAAGTGATAAAGTGGGTGGAGTGCTAGCCTTGGATTCATCGAAATCTTTGTTCAAATCTTGTCTCTGACATTTACCAGCCTTGAGTCACTTAGCCTCTCTAACATTCAGATTCTGTTAAAAAAGGAGAGATTGGTAGGCAGAGGGAAATAGACTAGGTGATCTCTAAAGTTCTATCCAACTCTAAATCTATGATCTTATTATGACCTTTGTGGCTCACTTTAAAAGTTTCTCTAGAGAAAAAAAAATAATTCTCCCAGAGGATCTAAGAGTTCAAGAGGATATAAATAAATCGGTAGTTTATTAGCTGTATGTGGCCTTGGGTGAATAATTTAAATTATTTGGACTTCAGTCTCCTCATCTGTAAAGTGAGGCAATTTGCACTAGACTGCTCCCTTCCATCTCTAAATCCCAAGACAAGTTTTGTGCATTGCCATTTAGATTGATAAAATTCCTTTCTTTTCTAGTGAATATTACTGACCACTGAGGCTGTCTAGTTACTACTTAGCTTAGTCTTTTAAGTGAGAAATGGACTATGACTATATCCCAGAATTTTCCCAGGCTCCACCTCTGCCTCTGCAAATGGTAAAGTCATTGGCATCAGCATCTTTATTACTTATCTGGCAGATAATTGGTACTTGCCTTAGGGGGAGTGGGAGACTGCTTATTTGTAAGACTGCAAAACAGTTGCAGTGGGTTGGGGCCCTGAGCAACCCTGGGGCAAGGGACAAGGGGCTTCCAATTCCCACCTACATCTTTATCAAACTGGGGTTTTGAGGAGGGGCAAATTTGTTTAATGAAAAAAGCCATTGGACTTCCTGAAGCCTAAGGAGTGATTAAATTAAATTTGAAGTAATTATTTTTCTATAGAATGAGAGGCTTTGTGAGATGGAAGATAGAGTTGGTCTTGAAATCAGGAAGACCTAGGTTCCAGTCCCACCTCTGACATATTCTGGCTTAGTGACACTGTACAAAATACTCTCAAGATGAAGAGAATGAGAATCCCTGACCCCTTTAAATAACACCCTAAATATTAGAATCAATCAGTATTTAGCCAAAGGAAGTGATTAATCTGGGATGACTGATCACCAATTACTAGAATTAGAGGAAATATATTTCATAAGGTTATCAAGCAATGTATTTAGCTATTTTCCTACAAATCAATATAAGCTAGTATCTTGCAATAAGGTGTGACCCCACCTGGGTGCCCTAGGTGGAAGGGTGTGACTTCTTTGTGGGAAGGTCTTGCAATCTGAGCAGGTGTTCTATGCAAAATTGCCATATAGGGCATATTCCATTACTACATAGGGCATAGCCTGAGAGGGAGAAAGTGGGGTGCCCTTGGACTATCTTGTATATTGTAATGTTAGGGTACATAAAAACAGGAAACTCTTAGTTGTCTTAGGTGTGAGGAAGCCGAAAGACCTAGCTTTGCTGAGGGACACTGGTCTCAATAATAAACCTGTGATCCCCTCAGAGTTTGTCTCTTTTTTTTCTTTCAGATTGGCTGGAAAACATTTGTCACAAAGGCTGTAAGTTGCTGAGAAGGGGCTGAACTGATTTGATAGACTGAGTTTCCTTAGTTGGGGTTCCTTGTACCAATGAAACACAGATCCTAT
The DNA here is from genome assembly GCF_016433145.1 of Gracilinanus agilis. Lineage (NCBI taxonomy): Eukaryota > Metazoa > Chordata > Mammalia > Didelphimorphia > Didelphidae > Gracilinanus > Gracilinanus agilis. The sequence continues at coordinate 199,669,346 of NC_058132.1, forward strand.
TAATAATAATAATAATAATTTCAGAACTGAAAAGTATATCCAAGACCACCTATCCCAAATATTTATACTTTAACTGAGAGGTCAGATAACTAGGAAGTGGCAAACCCACAACTAAAATGCAACATATTTGGCCCCTACTCTGACATCCAAAGTTTTTGCCTTTTTTTTTTTTTTTAAAGAAAACTGCTGGACATATGTTCTCCATGTCCACAGGAGACTTAATAGGCATAAAATTAAAGTAGGATATAATTTGGTTGGAATGGATAGAGTGCCAGGCCTGAAGTCAGGAAGACTAATCTTCCTGATTTCAAATGCGAATCAAACACTATCCTGTTTGCCTCAGTTTCCTCATCTGTAGATGAGCTAGAGAAGGAAATGGCAAACCATTCCAATATCCTTGTCAAGAAAGTGCCAAATAGGTCAGACATAATTTTTAAAAATGACTGAACAATAAACAACAAATAATTTGGTTGATATAAGGGGGGAAATGTAGGATATCAAGGTAATAAAGACTGAGATGGACTTCTCTGAGACCTTGGTCTCTGAAAAGATTCCAAAGAAGAGTCACAATTTTGCCCTGGAATATTCAAAGACACCTGTCACAAAGTGGGGGGTGGGGGAGGGTCTATACCAGCTGGTCTCTCAAGAAAGAGGACCCTACTGGCTCCTTGACACTTTGAATCTAAGATTCTAGGAGTACCTTTTCCATCTTTTCCCACCCAGCAAGTGTAATGACAGGCAAGGTAAATGGTGGGAGCTAAGACTCATCCCGATATAATATTTGCTATATTTCTTGGGCAGACAAGTAAAACATCCAGGTCTGTGATTTCACTTGGTACAACAAAGCGAAACCTTTATCACATAAATGTTCGAGGAAGCCAAGAGTGAGAGAGCTGTAAACATCTCCAAGCAGCTTCCAGAGACAACCCCGTATGGAGACACATTTCAACAGGGTTGGCGGGGGGTGGGAAGGAAGGATGAAGCTTGCCAAGTTGTATCTCTCTTATTTGCAGGGAGTGTTGCGTGGATATTTCAAATCATTTCCTTTTTGTTAGTACCTAATCTCCCAGCTGTTCTCTGCACATTGGCTCAAATGCGGGGAAACAGTGGGCCTCAAATGTAAAAGCCATGGGGCTCCTTTAAATTATGTTGTCTTGCTACATTGTTATGTCATGCCGACTCAACCTCCAGTGCCGAGCAGAGTGGCAGGGAGAAAAGAATTTAGTATGATGATGAATTTAAAGGAAAATGTAACTGTTTTTAATATGACTGTTAAAAAAAAACTAAAAAAGGTGGTTCCTGCCTGTCTTTCTCTGTAGGTCAAGAACTCATAGGACAGGCAATTTTTTGCCCTGGTCTTTGCTCTTGTCTCTGACTCTTGAGGCTGCTGTCAATGGGAAGCAGTGGCATCCAGAGTGCAGGGATGATACAAGCATCCTCAAAGTAAGCTGATGATTAGAGCTGTGAGTGGGGCATGGAGGGATAAGGTGCTAATCCCACAGGAAAGAGGGAAGCTGACTCAGATCTTTTCTTTTTCATGAGGAGATCCATGCAAGACTACATCTGTCCAAACACAGCATCAATATAATTAACCAATTCTGTAGGAAAAACTAATGGAGGCAATTTTGGTTGGGATGAGGATCATGAAGACGAAACAACTGGGCTAATGGTCCATAGTTCTCATTAGGGTTCTATGGAATTCTGCAAATATTGCATAGGACATTCTTTTATATCTATATCTATATCTATATCTATATCTATATCTATATCTATATCTATATCTATATCTACATATTATCTGTTTTGTTTATTTATTTTAATTTTTAGAAAAAAATTTTCCATGGTAACATGATTCCTGTTCTTGCTCTCTCTCCCCCACCCCCCCAGCCCCCAATAGCCAACGTGCATTTCCACTGGTTTCTTCATGTGTCATAGATCAAGACCTATTTCCATATTATTTGATATTTGTTCTAGGGTGGTCATTAAGAGTCTACATCCAAACTGTGTCCGCATCAACCCATGTGTTCAAGCAGTTGTTTTTCTTCTGTGTTTCTACTCCTGCAGTTCTTCCTCTGATGCAGGTAGCGTTCTTTTCCATAAATCCCTCAGAGTTGTCCAGGGTCATTGCATTGCTCCTAGTACAGAAGTCCATTACATTCTATTGTACCACAGTATATCAGTCTCTGTGTACAATGTTCTTCTGGCTCTGCTTCTTTCACTCTGCATCAATTCCTGGAGGTCTCTCGAGTTCACGTGGAATTCCTCCAATTTATTGTTCCTTTGAGCACAATATTATTCCATCACCAGCATATACCACAATTTGTTCAGCCATTCCCCAATTGATGGACATCCCCTCATTTTCCAGTTTTTTTGACACCACAAAGAGCAAGGCTATAAATGTTTTTGTATTTGCTTTGGGCATAGTTCCAAATTGCCATCCAGAATAGTTGGATCAATTCTCAACTCCACCATTAATGTCCCAATTTTGCCACATCCCCTCCAACATTCATTGCTCTCCTCTGTTGTCATTTTAGGCAATCTGCTAGGAGTGAGGTGGTACCTTAGAGTTGTTTTGATTTGCATTTCTCTAATTATTAGAGATTCATAGGACATTCTTGATAGAAATCCTACTCAACAGTGACCTGAGGGATGAGATTGACTAGTGGCTAAAGTTCCATATGAACGAGAGGCTAGAAAACATTCACTCTGGGATGTGAGAACACTTTTGATTTCCAGATGTTATCTTTCTTACATGGGAGGATTTTATTGGGTTTGAGTACATACAGAATTATTCAATATTAACTAGACTCTGAGAGGCATTATAGGAGAGTAGGTAGAGAGTGTTAGAAAGATCTAGGTTCAAATCTTATCTCTGACACTTATTGGCCAGTCACACTTTCAGGTCTACTTTAAAGGAAGGTTAATTTAGTCAGTTAAAGTAGTGCAGTGGACAGAATATGGGACCTGAAGTCAGGAAGACTTATCTTTCTGAGTTTAAATCTGGACTCAGATACTTCATAGCTATGTGGCCCCGAAAGAAGTCACTTAACCTTGTTGGCCTCAGTTTCCTCAACTGTAAAGTGAACTGGAGAAGGAAATGGCGAAATGTTCCAATATCTTTGCCAAGAAAATCCCAAATAGGGTTACGAAGAGTCCAATACAACTGAAAAACAACTGACCAACAACTGAGTCATGAGGGTGTAGGATGGAATGTAGTGGTAAGAGACTTGAGGCAGGGAGACCAGGTCACTCTTGAAATAAGGGCTCTGGGGAAAGTCACTAAATTTCTCATTGTCCCAGATTGTTTTCTGAGATTTTGTTGCAGAACAGGTGTGAATCTGCTTTGGTAAAGGGTCTATTAGTTCTGTACACTAATGTAACCTTGGGTCTAATTTTTAACAGAAAGATTATACTTGGATAGATCTTTTGAAAAAGGGAAAGGTGTGACCTCAGACACTTTCTTGCTGTGTGACCCTGGGCAAGTCACTTAACCCCAGTTGCCTAGCCCTTACCATTCTTCTGCTTTGGAAATGGTACTTAATGTTGATTCTAAGAAAGAAGGTAAGGATTACTTTTTTTTAAAGGGAAGGGAATGAGCATTTTTATAGCATCTATTATGTGCCAGGTATTGTTGGTAATTGCTTTTTGCAAATAATTCATCTCATTAGTTCCTCACAGCAAAATGTGGGAAAAGAAAGTAATATTATTAAAGAAAGAATTGTTGAGAAGTAGGGCTCTCTTATACATTTATACTTCATACCACAATTAATTTTAGGGGCAATAATTAATCTTGAATTTCACCTGGAGTCCTTGTTCCTCCCTGATGGCCAGTCAGACAAAGACAAAGAATCACTAATAAGCTGGAGTAAAGTTTGAAAGATTGTGTTGAACATAGGAATGTGACTAGACTTTTTTGGCACCTAGAACAAAGTAACAGGGAAGGAGGAGGAAGAGGTGGTGGAATTTACTTGTACTAACTGTAACAGGGAAGCAAATCCTGAAGATGTTGTTGATACCCTCCATATTTCTGCACTTTGGGACAGAGCCGTAGTCACTCCTCCCTAGATATTCTGCTTAAATCCTACACCCCTCTTTGGCCCCATATGGAAGGGGTATTTCTTAATCCCTTCTAAAACAACTTGAACTTATAGTGAATCTGTTTCTCCAAAGAACATGAAAACGGGTCCCTCTTTCAACTTGTCATCCCACCAGCCTACCTTGGGGTCATCAGCATTCAGGTAACATGGTGAGCTAATGCTCTCTGTCCCCTGCCATGCATTGTGTGTCTGAGTTACTCGACAGGAGCCTACAACAGTGGCCTTGGCTGGAGAAGGGAATCAAAGCAGGGCCATCCCAGCAGATGCAGGTTAATAGTGGTCGAATTACACTCTTGGAAAACAGTTTCCCCCTCAATGCATTATCTGGGCCATTTCAAAGCCCTTTGTCTCGGCTAAGCTGGCTGCGGGTGATGTTTGCAGGCCAGAGACTTGCAGAAAAGATGTATTTTCTGACAGGGAGAAGGTCACCAGAGCAGAGGCCATTACAATGTGCTGCGGTCAGGTCGGAATTTCCCAGCTCCCGATCGATGTGGCACTAGGGCATTACTCAAGCATTGGGATTAGAGCTCTGGCCAAGAAAATGCTCTTCAAATTGGCCGACAAGTCAAACGTTGTGGGAAAGTCATTCTCTCATTTACCCTCAATCTGTACAGCCTTAAAGCTAGGGTCCCAGGGGTCAGCAAGGCCGCAAGAGGTCGGGTCTGAGGGTTGCCCAGATACTAGCTCTATGGGGGAGCAAATGGGTTTAGGAGCAACTGGGTTTTCTCTCTCTCCCTACTGTGACCTCATGGCAAACTTCCCAAGAGGTTGGTAGTGAGGCAATGTGAAATAGTAGGAAATACCTTGTACCAAGGGCCAAGAGATCAGGCTTCTATCCCCAGCTCTACTCTTGATTTTCAGTATGAATTTAGACTCATTGAATATGAGACCTGGAAAGGATCTTAGAAACCACCCAGCCTTTAATCTGAGGTCCATGAATAAATTTCAAGGGGTCTGTGAACTTAGTTGGAGGAAAATTATATCTTTATTTTCGCCAACCTCTAAATGCAATTTAGGACTTTCCTTCCATTTAAATAATGGTGACAAAACCACAATAGTATTAGCAGCACATGTGACTAGGTCACTAATAGAAATCACAGATATTTCCTATCACACTATAGTTGTTGCAGAGAGCTAGAAATATTGTTTACATTCTACATCACCTTGAAATTGCCTTTGTTATTAGATACATCCCTAGACTGCACATGATCACAGTCTTTTGTCTATAGGACTTATATTTAGATATATTTGGTTTCCTTTGTAATTTTGTGCATTATTTTATGCATATTATATTATACTATTACATTATAGCATAGTGGATATCGAGCAATAGGCTTAGAATAAGGAAAACTTATCTTCCTGCATTCAAATCCAACCTCAGACACTTACTAATTTTGTGACCCTGGGTGTGCCACTGAAACCTGTTTGTCTCAGTTTCCTTCTTTGTAAAATGAATTGGAGAAGGACCACTGAAGCATCTTTGTCCAAAAATCAACACCAAATGGAATCAGGAAGTTTTGGGCACAACAGAAATGGCACAACATTTTGAGAAAAGGGCCATAGTCTTTACCAGATTGCCAAAGAAGTTCATGATACAAACAAAGCTCTTGATGTAGAACAATTCCATTCTTTTATATATAAGGAAAACGGCTCAGAGAGGGTGACTTGTCTTTAATCACATCAGAAGTTAGTGGCAAGGCCAGACCAGGTCTTTGGATTTGCTGTCTAATGCTCTATCATAATACCCAGCAATCTTCCATAACATAGAAAGTTAATTAACCTCCTTATGCCTCAGTTTCCTCACATATTACACAGAGATAATATTACCTTTCCTACCCATCTCTCAGGGTTATTTTGAGAATTAAATGATGTATGTGAAAAATACAGGGAAATATCAAAGCATAAATGTAAGGATTATCATGATTCTTAGCAATTTTGGAGGCTTTTCATCCCTGGGCCTCTTTCATTTTTCTAGGTTGTGGGAGTCCTGATTATGATCATCTTTACCAGCATCCTTGATGAACCTGGAGTGAACAAAATTAGTTTATACCAAGCTCAGAAGGTTGCCAACCCTCTCCCACCCCCCAGGAAATGATCTCTAGGGCTTTAATCTGTTCTTGGGAAACTGCTCATCTCCAGGCTATCCTGTGTCATTTCCATTGTCATTATTATTATTATTATTATTATTATTATTATTATTATTATTATTATTTCATTCACCCCTGTGATTGCATTGCTATAGGAAACTCCTGTTGTGGAAATTCTCTTCACTGATGCACATTGGCAACCTGTATGGAACTTCTTAAGAGTCTTAGAGAGTTGCTTGAGGCAATGAGACATTGCTTATGTCTTGCTTGTGATCACATAGCCAGTATGCGTCAAAGGCAAAACTTGAATTCAAACCTACCCGTCTCAAAGGCTATGACCCTATCCTACCTCTGATAGCATAGAACAGCACACAAAAATTTCTTACCTTTACAACATCTCTTGCATCTGATTCCTTCTCGCCACTCACATGGCTACCATCTTTGTTCAGGCTCTCATCGCCTCTTGTCTGGATTATTGCAGTAGCTTTCTAATTGACCTCCCTGCCTCAAATCTCATAACTTCAGTCTATCCTATACATTGCTGGAAAGGTAATTTTCCAAGCACAGACCTAGCCATGATTATCTCTACTCAATAAACTTTGGGAATATCTTATTGCCTTGGGGATAAAATATAAACCTCTCTTTAGCTTTTCAAGATGATAGCATCCAAGTCCTGACCCATCTTTCTAGCCATTTAGGATACTGCTCCCCTCCTTGTTTTTTTTTTTAAACTCTTACCTTCTGTCTTAGAAACAAGTATTCATTCCAAAGGTAGAAGAATAGTAAAGGCTAGGCAACTGGGGTTACGTGATTTGCCTCAGGTCACACAGCTAGGAAGTATGTGAGGTCAGATTTGAACACAGGTCCTCTTAACTCCATGCTTGGCAATCTATTGTGCCACCCAACTGCTCCCATTCCCACTGTATTTTGTGGTCCAGCCAAACCAACCTTCTCTTTCATCCCTATAGATATTACTCTATCTCTCACTTCTGCATCTTTGCACTGGTCATCCTCTATGCCTGGAGTGTACTCCTTCCTTATCTCTCTCTTCCTTTTGCATGATCCTTTCCTGATCTTCCCAACAGCTAGAACTCTCCCTCTGAAACTACCTTGTGCCTAATTTGCTTTCAGTCATTTTCAGTCATGACCAACTCTTTGTTTACTTGGCAAAGGGAATTTACCATTTCCTTCTCTAGCTCATTTTACAGTTGAGCAAACTGAGGTAAACAGGATTAAGGGACTTGCTCAGGAGATTTGAACTCAGGAAGATAAATTTTCCTGACCCCAGGCCCAGCACTCTATTCACTAAGCCACCTAGTTGCCCCTTGTATGTAATTATTTTATATTTATTTGGAATATATTTATAATGTACATATTTATATACATCATTGTCTCCCCCATCAGAATATAAGCTCCTTAGGGTTAGGGATTGTTCCATGCTCTATACTTGTATCCCTAGCATTTAGCACAATGCCTGGAATAGAGCAGGCACTCAATAAATGCTTTTTTTATTCAATGTTAATTTGTCTTTCATCTATTCATTCATTTTTCTTTTTAGACTCTTGCTTTTCTGTCCTACTATTAGTTCTAAGACAGAAGAGTAGTATGAGCTGGGCAAATGGAGTTAAGTGACTTTCCCAGGGTCACATAGCTAGGAAGTATCTGAGACTAGATTTGAATCCAGTCCTCCCAACTCCAGACCTGGCTCTCTTTCCACTAAGCCACCTACCTGTCCTTCATCTAGTCATTCCTTTATATTCTCTCTTGCTAAACTATATACTGTTTTGCAAGTAAGGATTGCTTGGTTTATCGTATTAATTTCCCCCCTATACCATATGATTATAGGCACTTAGTAAATGCTAGGTGATTTATTTGGAATCAGATGACCCGGGTTCAAATTCTGACTCTGCCTTTTACTACCTATGGACTTTGTGCTAATCACTTCATCTCTGGACATTAAAACAATTTTTATAATAAAATAAAATAAAGCTTGATAACCTTTAAGGTTTCTTCTAGTTCTGAGTGTATAATCCTATCTGATCAAGGGGCCATAAGACTCTCTGCAAGTCAACTTTACCTATTGACCAACATCACCCTGTTGATGGGTTAAACTACTGTAATTCCTTTCCAGCACTGGCTTGATCCTATCTTGTGATATCCAAATTCAGATGGATGCAATGACCTGTGTCCATTCCCTGAAGAAGAGGCATTGATCCTGATGAGCTTGTTGGGCCCCTGAAGAAATCCCTAAGAGGCATTTTTTAATAGGAAAGAATCCAGAGAATGCTTTCCTGGAGTCAATATTTTCCTGCATGAAAAGGAAGGGAGTATGGAAAGTCTCTGCTAACTCCTCTTAGCCACCCACCTGAATACCATGCAGCTGTTCATCCAATTCAAGGCAGTCCTGAGGCTAGAAGCTTAGGTTCTAGATGTCTAATTTCAATATAGTCCTTAGCCTATGATTGCAGAGTGTTGTACTAAGAGACCTCTTTGAGATCCTCCATCTTAAACACTTTCATGTATAGACAAAAGAAGCTAGAGTCCAGTGAGATAAAGGGTTTTTGTCCAAGATCACATAGCAGCTCTATGGAGATTCTGGGATGAAGGTCCAGGACACTTGATGCCTAGTTTATGGTTTTTTCTTTAATGCCATGCCACCTTCCACATCATCCATACCATGGAGTGTTCAGAGAGGACTAGAACCTCTGGTGTGAGGGCTTGCAAAGCCTTTTTTAGGGCTGCTCATATATCACAGTGCCCACCTTTCACCCAACTCCCATCTGTGACTCTTAAGATGCTGTAGCATGCATGATAGTCATACCTTAGTAAACAATCTTGGCTGACCAATTAAACCAGGCAAATGGTAACCAATAGGCTTAAAACTCCTCAATGAGCTAGGAGGATATTTGTCCCAAGTGTATGAAGTCTTCCTCTGGTAGAATGGGTGGATGAGAAAAATTTGTTCCAATGGTCATGGAGGTGGCTGAAGCAGGTGCTGTGGTGTGCTTAGAGTTTGATCAGACATCAAAGACACCGAAACAAATCCTGGGCCAACACCAAGCATCCTGATTTATCTCGCCACTGGATTTTGATAACTCTGGAAGAAAGAGTAAGGCTGATGACTTTATGCAACATTGCCTCCCTTAAATATAATTCACATACAAGTCAAAACACAACCCTGAAATGTCACTGGTCCTCTTTGAAATCAAAGGATGAACAAGGATTACCACTGCCTCAAAGCATTATGGAAATGCCATCTATAAATGCTATCACTATCTGAGGGCCCTTAATAAGTATCTGTCTTTTCAGGGCATTAGGCTAGGGACCATTCAGACTGAGTTTATAAAGGTCCTTCCCTCAGAAACTTTATAATTAGTTGAAAGGTCTGTGTTAACACAGTCCATACCTTAGGTTTTCAGGAAGTGATTCTTAACTTTTTTGGTTATCCTAGACCCCTTTGGTTGTCTGGTGAAGCTTATGGATCCATTTTCAGAATAATATTTTAAATATATAAAATAAAATACATAGGATTACAGAAGAAACTAGTTTCACTGAATCAAAGATTTATTTTTTTCCCATTTAATTTCATAAAACCCCTGATATCTATCAATAAGGTTTCTTGAGGGGAGGATGTGGGAATCCATGAACCTTAGATTAAGAATCTCTGATTTAAAGTTTAGAACAATTTCAAGGACTTTACATGTCTCGTTTCCTTTTGGTGTTCACAATTAACTCTAAGACAAAATTACTAGAGATGGCTTTATCTGTTGTTTGAGAGATAAGGAAACTAAGGCCTAGATACATACAGAAGTAAGAAAGATTTCTACCTCTTTCCCTACCCACCCCACCCCCCACAAAAGCTTTCTGTGTCCATCAGTGAATCTAGGTTCAAATCCCTGCCCTGATACTTACTATATGGATAACATTGGATGAGTTACTTCATCACTCCAGACCTCATTTTTATTCCATTCTAGAGAGTTTTCTACCATACCACACTGGCTCTTAGATAAACATATGTATAATGTATAATGAATAAACTCAAGAGAAATAAAGGTCATAGCTTTGATTTCTTCATCCAAAAAGTGTTTATATCTCTTGATCATTTATCAATTGGGAAATGGCTCATATTCTTGTAAATTTGACCAAGTTGTCTATATATTTTAGATATGAGACCTCTATCAGAGAAACTATATAAAAAAGTTTTCCCAGCTTACTGCTTTCCTTCTAATCTTGGCCATATTGGTTTTATTTTTTAAATATTTTTAATATATTCAAAATTATTCCTTTTACATCTTATAATGCTTTCAATCTCTTGTTTATTCTTAAATTCTTCTCCTATCCAAAAATCTATTTTTAAAAGATTTTTCTTTATTTTATTCCAGTAACAAATTTACACATTTTCCATGTTTCCATGATTCATGTTGTCGCTGTTCCCCTCTTCCCTACCTACCCCCTCTGGGAGTTGACAACAATTCCACTGGATTTTACATGTATTATCACTCAAAATCTATTTCTGTATCACTCATCTTTGTAATAGAGTAATCTTTTAAAGCCAAAACCCCAAATCATATACCCAAATAAACAAGTGATAAATCATATATTTTCTTCTGCATTTCTACTCCAAGAGTTCTTTCTCTAAATGTGGATAGCATTCTTTCTTAAAGTCCCTCAGAGTTGTCCTGGATCATTGTATTGCTGTTAGTAGCAGTCTATCACATTTGATAGTCCTACAATATTTCCCTTACTGTGTATAATATTCTCCTGGTTCTGTTCATTTCACTCTGCATCAGTTCATGTAAGTCTTTCCAGTACTTTCTGAAATCATCCAGTTCATCATTCCTTACAGCACAGTGGTATTCCATCACCATCATATCCCACAATTTGTTCACTCATTCCCCAATTGAGGGACATTCCCTCAGTTTCCAACTTTTTGCCAAAACAAAAAGCACAATGATAAATATCTTTGTATAAACAGATCCATCCTCATTTTTCTTTATCTCTTTGGAGTACAAACCTAATAGTGGTATTGCAGGATCAAAGGACAAGTATTCTTTTAAAGCCCTTTGGGCATAATTCTAGATTGCCTTCCAGAATGGCTAGATCAATTCACAACTCCACCAGCAATGCATTAGTGTCCCAATTTTGTCATATGCCTTCCAACATTTATTATTTTCCTTTACTGTCATATTGACCAATCTGCTAGGTGGGAGATGGTACCTCAGAGATGTTTTGATTTACATTTCTCTAATCACCTATCCATAAATCTGATAGGTAATATGTTCTTACCCAAAAGTGACATGCAAGATTTAGCATTTATATTTTATACACAATGATGGCTAATTAATGTGCATATTCACTGCTGATTAATAGGGTAAGGTGGAGGTAAGTAGTCTGAGGAGGAAGGAAACTTAATGAGCACTTACTATGTTCCAGAAACTATAATAAAGGCTGAGGATGCAAATAAAAACAAAAGAAAGATGGGACTTGCCCTCAAGAGCTTACATTCTTTTTTTTTTAAACTTTTACCTTCCATCTTAGAATCAGTACTATATATTCATTCCAAGGCAGCAAAATGGTAAGGGCTAGGGTCACACAGCTAGGAAGTGTTTGAGACCAGACTTGAAACCAGGACCTTCTGTCTTCAGATCTAGCTTTCTATCTACTGAGCCACCTAGCTGCTCCCTAAGAGCTTACATTCTAATGGGGGAAGACAGCACACTAATGGGAGCTAAAAAGCTGGAAGTGAGGGTAGTAGAGTGGGAACATGAAGGTCCCCAGGCATGGATAGCATGGTTCTGAAGTCTGAAAACCAGGAACAAGGCAGGTCTGGGAATGAAGGCTGACCTGGATACCTCCAAAAAATGAAGGCTCTAAGAGGAACCAGTGGCAGAAGGGGGTGAGCCTTACCAAGTCTTATTGCAGGTCAAGAAGTCTGCAGGACAAGTGGATGTTTCAAGACATCTCAGTGCTAAGTGAAGTTCTAGGATGAGAAAGTGGTGGGAACACAAGCCAGGACCAGAGTCAGGAGGGGAAAAACTTCAGAAAAAGATAAATTTTCCAGAACTCCTTGTTTATAAATGAGAAATGCCTGGTAATTTGGGGAGATGAAGTACATTTTGAATAGCCATCTCTGACAGTTTTGCTAAATTTATTAATGTATTTGAGTTTCGGTGATCTGTAGGTACTACTGACTCATCTCCATAGGACTTTCTTTAATATACTGCCTCTCCCTGCTTCCCTCCTCCTTTTAAGGGCCCTTTCTTGGGCTGTCCTCTCCCATTAAAATATAAGCACCTTGAGGGTAGAGATTATCTTTCTATTTTGGCATTTCTAGGGCTTACCACAGTGCCTGACCTAAGCACTTAATAATTGCTTTTTGACTGAATGACTGACCTTGGCTGAATGGCTTCACCTCTTTGGTCTATAATTTCCCAATCTGTAAAATGAAGTGGGTAAATTCAGATCACCTCTAAGGTCTAGTTCCAAGTCCGTGATCCTTTGAATTGGCTCACCCACAAAAGGTTCAGGTATCCCTAAACCTTGGGCGCAGGGTAGGGATGGGTGAAGAATCAGAGACAGAAGGAAAGAGGAATCAGCCAGAGCATCCCTGGAGGCCCCTGAAGGCGGAATTCCAAGAGCTCCCCCAACCTTGCCTGAGTAGAGCTGGTGATTCCGTCAGAATAAGCCCAGCTGAGAGTCTACCCATTAATTTCACCTTCTTCTGCTGCTTTTGCCAATTTGTGAAAGAGAAAGACAGAAGGTGAGCAGTTGGGGAGGGGATTAGGGGGAAGAGAGGGAAAGAAAGGGAGAGAGAGAGATTGATTTCTGGGCAGAATTTATACCTTTTTGGCTTTTTCAAAGGTAAATGAATAGACTGTTGTTGTTTTCTGTCTGCTGCTGAGAGTGTATGTGCACACGTGTTATGTATAGAACCTTTTAAAGGCTTCTGGAAGCAATCCCTAACATTTTCTATAGGTGCAGACAGATAATTGAATGCTTTCAAAGACCACTGTGAGGCAGGGAAAGTTCAATTTCTGCAGTGTACCGTTCCCTGCATTGACTGAGCTGGGTGTTGTGTGTTTTCCTTGAGAACTTGGATTTCTTTCTTGCTTTTCTCCATCTTCCCTCTGGTTCCTACCTCTCCTAAGTGGTCCCTCCTCCCATGAAGCATTTAAGAGGACAAGAAACAATATGTGCCATAGAATCACCCTAAAGTCTTACAAAATCAACTCATCAGGGTTTACAGATAGCCACCCGTCCCACCCCCAGTCCTAGATGAAAGGAGTTCCTTCTCATTGCTAGGGACTGACTGACTGACTGAATTAAAAAAACCATTTATTAAGTGCTTTCTTTAGGTGGGTAGGTGATAATGCAGGGCTGGCCCTGGAGTCAAGAAGACTCATCTTCCTGAGTTCAAATCTAGTCTCAGACACGTACCAGCTGTGTGACCCTGAACAAGTCACTTAGCTCTGCTTGCCTCATTTTTTCTTGTCTGTAAAATATGCTGGGGAAAGAAATAGAAAACCATTACAGTGTATTTGCCAAGAAAATCCAAATGGGGTCACAAAGAGTAGGACGTGATGAAAATGACTGAACAATAAGAAATTTACTTTCTATATGTCAGGCACTATGCTAAGTGCTAAGAATATAAATACAAGCAAGCAAGAAAATCCCTGCTTTCTAAAAGCAAAGACAACACATACAGAAGAGTAGTGAGGAGTGTCAGAGACAGAAGGAAAGAGGAATCAGCCAGAGCATCCCCGGAGGCCCCTGGAGGCCTAGTTCCAAGAGCTCCCGCAACCTTGCCTGAGTAGAGCTGGTGATTCCATCAGAATAAGTGGTAATAATAAGTGGTAGGGAAGAGTGATTAGGACAGGAACTTCAGATAGAATGATGACTGGAGCTTTGGATTGCCACAGATTTCTGGGGAATGGCAGTGTTGATTTGATTACTGAAAATCATAGACAAGACAGTAAATATCTCAGAAACTTAAAGAGCTCCAAGATTTGGGAGTGAGGTGGGAAGTGATATTATTTATACAGAGACAATATCTCTCTGGCTTTTTGTCCATGTGGAGCATTCTGAGGGGTGGCTGCACGTGAAGTATATGCTTTAGAAAAAACAAACAACAAAAAAAGCAACAACCCTTACTGTCTGTTCTATAACAACTTTAGGGCAGAAGGGCAAGGCTTAGGGAAATGGGACTTGCCCAGAGTCACACATCTAGGAAGTAGATGAGGCCAAATTTGAACTCAAATCTTCCTGACTCCAGGCCTTGTGCTCTATCCACAGAGCCACCTAGTTGTCCCAAGTGGATGCCTGGGGACATCAGCATGTTTATGTGCACTGAGTATGTGGGAGTTCTGTGGGATGGGAAGCTTGCTTTTCACATCCTTTTGGCAAGAAATAAAAACATGCCTTTCTGGGAGAACAGTAAGTGGCTAACTAGAACAGAGAGGGGACACCTAGAAGCATAACATCACAGATTTAGAGCTGGAAGAACTTTAGGGATCAGTTGGCCCAATATCCTCATTTTTCAGATGATGAAATTTAGGCAAAATAACTTGCTCAATATAGTAAACCTCAGAGACAATATTTGAACTTGAGTCCCTTGATTCCAAAGCTAGTCTTTGTTTCACCATGCCACACTATCTCCCAGAGCTTCTTATTGGTGTGACTTTTGACAAGATGCTTAAAGACCTTGAATCTTGATTTCCTAATCTGCAAAATCACAGAGTTGGACTTAGGTGGTGCTGAAGTCTCTTTCAGCTCTAGATCTATAGTCTTAAAATGTGATCCACTAATAAATAACTCAGCAAGCATTTATGAAGTATCCATTATGTTCTAGGTACATGCCATGGGGATGCCAAGAGAAAAAAAAAGAATATCCCTACACTCAAAGAATTTACATTCTAGAGAGGAAACAATATACACAGATACAAATATGAAGTAAATATTTAGAGGTGGGGGAGCATTATCAGCTGGGGAAACTAGAAAAGGCTTCATATAGAAGATAGCTATTGAACTGAGCTTTGAAGGAAACCCAGGATCCTAAGAACCCATGGGGCAGAGAAGGTGTATTTCAGGAATGGATGAGAACCTCTGATGTAAGGGATCAGGAGATGGAATCTCACTCGAGGAAGGATAAGCAGTCCAGTTTGGCTGAATTGTAGAATACATGGAATGGTGTGGGAAGGTAGCTTGGGCCCAGGTTGTGAAGGACTTTAAATGTCCAACATCAGAGTTTGTGTTTTATCCTAGAAGCAAGAGGGATTCACTGGAACTTCTTGAACAGATGAATTATGTGGTCAAACTTGTACTTTATGAACATCAGTTTGGCAGCCTATGGAGAATGAATTGGGGGGAGAAGATGCTTGAGACAAAAAGACCAAGTATGCTAATCTGCTTCTTCATCCATCATTGGTCCAAGCCAGATGAAGAGGATCATGCTCATGAGTGTGTCGACTGGGGAGAGAGGACAGAACACAAAACATGTTACTTGTTACATCGCTATAGCATCTCCCTCATCCCCTAATGCTGTGCCTTGAATATAGTATTGTTTTGTTCAGTCATTTTTCAGTCACATCTGACTCTTTGTGACCTCATTTGGATTTTCTTGGCAAAGTACTGGAATGGTTTGCCAATTCCTTCTCTGGCTCATTTTCCAGATGAAGAAACTGAGGCAAAAAAGAATTAAGTGACTTGCCCAGCATCACATAGTCAGTGTCTGAGGTCAGATTTGAACTCAAGAAGCTGAGTCTTTTCAGACTTTGTTGAATGAAGGAATGGGCTTGGTAATTCACCTCCCGTCTGCCTGCAGTCTGTTCTTGCCTGAGAAGCATCTTGAACGTTGTTGTCAACCCTGAAGGAAACCACACCAAAATAAAATGTATTGTATTTAAATATTCCCTAAGTCATTTTTGTGTATTTAAGTCTTAATTCATCTTCTCTAAATCTTTCCCACTACATTAATGTGACGCCTTTGACAGAAAGATGAATAACATTATTAAAGAAGAGCGTGACCAAATTTCACTCATAAAAATCTTTCCTTCTCCCTCCCTCGTGTCCTCTGGCTTCCCCCAACAGAGTGGGGGATGGGGAGTGAAAGGATAATAGCAATAGCTATGGCTTCTGGTAGACTTGACATTTAACCCACAGTCACCTTGGAGAAATATCACCCTCATATTAGGAGGGGTCAGAAATGGAGACTCAGAAATTAAGTTAAACATAGCCAATAAGCATTAGATCAGGGATTCAAGCCCATGTCTTCAGGGTTCAAGGAAAGCACCATACTTAAATATTCCAGCCCCATACCTTCTCCCCTTTGCCTCATTGAATAGTTTAGGTCTCACTCAAAAGCTGGAATCTCAAGTGCATCACATTTGGAGCCGGAAGGTAGAGTGGAGGTCAGAGAATTTTAGAACTGGAAAAATGCCTCAGAGATCAATTAGTTCAACACTTCATTTTAACCATGAGGATATTAAGGTCCAGAGAGTTAAAGTGACTTCTCCAAATTCGCACAGTAAGGTTAATGGCAGCACTATCACTAGAACCCATGTCTTTTGACCCTGATACCAGTGGTTTTTCTGCTTGCATCATGATTTTTTACACACAGATTGAGTCTAGAAAAGGGGAAGGATAGAAGGTCAGAATGCTCTCCCTCCTTACTCCTTTTGGCATCCCTAGCTCCCTTCATGTCTCAGTTTAAGTTCAATGACCCTGTAAGAGATCCTTCCTAATTTCCCTCTGCCTTCCTCTCAACTAACTGTTAAAACCTTCACACTCAGGGATCACACTCTCAGAATTCCACTCATGCTAGCAGGTTGGGTGGCTGATTATTACTTTCCGTAGGGTTTTACAGATAATCTGGAGGGGTTGAAATTTCTATCACTGTTACTCAGGAACACATGTCAGTTGTCCACTTCCCCTTCCCCAACCCAATCTTATTAATGGACCGATGGCATCCTATTAATTTTTAGAAAAGTTATTTACAGAGAGCTAGGTGGATAGAGTGTCTGGCCTGAAGTCAGGAAGACTCATCTTCCTTATTTCAAAGCTGGGCTCCGATTTACTAGCTTACTTACTAGCTATGTGATCTTGGACAAGTCACTTAACCCTGTTTGTCTCAGTTTCCTTATCTGTAAAATGAACTGGAAAAGGACATGGCAAACCACTCCAGTATCTTGGCTAAGAAAACCCCAAATAGGGTGACAAAGAGTCAAACATGACTGAAATGACTGAATAATGACAATATTTCCTGAGAAGGAATGACAACAGCAATAGTTGCAAAAGCAATTCCATCTATAGTGGGCACAGTGTCCCATTACACAAAATTCCTGGGGAGAGTCAGCTTAAATTAAACTGTAATGGTAACAAGGCACATATGTAGATAACATATATGGTCCTCAGGTACCTTCCAACTCTTGGCCCCAGAAATATTTTTCCTCCTTTGTGGTTCTTCCTTTTGATTTTCTCTTTAGGCATATTTATCTCCTGGATTAGTGAATTAGTGCCTTTGTAGAACTTTCTGCCCATGCCTGATTTCAGTCCCACTGAACAAGATGCCCCTCCCAGAATAAGTTCATCACTTCTAAATTTGCCACCATGCAGTTAACTCAAGCCTTGACTGACACCACCTCCCTTAGCTTCCTCTCCCCTGTTTGGAGGTCTTGTAGGTGGAGTAGCAAATTCTCCCAACGCCTTCCTTTGTAGAAATCAAAGATCAGACTCTCAGCTCATTTTGCATCTGCTGTCCTGCCAAAAGTCAGCTCCACAGAAAAAGATTCCCCCACTCTTTCTTGCTTCCTTTTGTGTGTTGTCTCCATCTTTTAGATTGTAAGCTCCTTGAGGGCAGGCACTGTCTTTTAAAAAATTATTATAAATTTTATCCACAGGACAATGCCTGGCACATAGTAGGCACTTAATAAATCTTAATTGGATTGGATTAGATTGAGTAACAATCTATGAAGCTGCTACAGCTCTTGGGGTGCTATCTTTCCAATTCCATCTTCAGGCACTTCCTCTGTAGTCAACTACTCCAGCTCCAATGGACTTTGCTGCTGATTCTGATTTGCCTGGGCACTTCCCTCTTGGAATATTCATTCACCTGAGATCATGAAAGAATGAATACAAAAGAAACAGAGATGCTGTCTGTTTAAGGATGCAGGGTAGCTGGGTGGGAGGTAGGGCAGCCTCCCTTTCCCCCATCTAGCAGCTCATAGTATAGATGCTTCATTATAGACTGCCTCACAGAGCCAAGAAGGAAAACGTGGGAAGCAATTGAAAGGGGAAATTACTCGTTTTTTATGCACACTCATTTCTGACTCATCAACTAATTAGTCTTCTGGCTCTTCAACCAAACAGAAGGCTCTTCATCCCCACATGGTACCAACCCCACAGTCATTTACGGCTAAAAATAAGCTCACCATCTTTCCATTAGTTGGATTGGAACAAGATAGGGAATATCTGAGAATTCTCCATATAATCCATCAAGAAGTTAAATTTGAGTATAATCTAAAGAATGGGCCCTCCTTGGCCAGCACCCACTACATATATTCCCTTTTCAGAAAAATTAAATTTTTTGAAATTTAAAATTATTTGTTTGTTGCTTACATTAAAATTCCCCGTTCACTCCCTCTCCTTGTCCTTCCCCCATTGGAAAAGACATCATTTGGCAAAAAGACATGCATATATAAAACTATATCTTATTTATTTCTATTTGTTTATTTACTTATCTTTTCATCTAGTATCTCCCCCTCAGTAGAATGTATGATTCTTCAAGGCAAAGACCATTTACTTTTGGTTTCGTGGCCTACAGTGGCACAGTCCCTGTCACACAGTAGTCGTTTAATAAATTGTTTGCCAGTTGAATAGGGTCGAGGCAATCTTGCTTTGAAATGGACCATTCTACATGGGTGATGCGAGAGGCTCAGGCTTGGAGGAGGGACTTCCCTGTTTATGGAATCACATGAGGCTAAATTTCAAGAATAGCTCAGGCCTTTTCCATAAACCTCTCCACTGGGGATTCCTCCAAACTGGCACATATCAAAACGTTGGCCCAGGCCCAACCTGAAAGAGCCCTGGCAGTTCCCCTGGAGTTACTCCTGCCCAGGCCCTGCCTGGCCTCACGATGGATTTATATCCCTCTTTGCCAGGCCGCCCTGATGGATTGCCTCCTGCATGCCAACGGAGTCATCGGCATTCATCATGCCGACTTTTAAACCTTTTCCCTTAAATCATCGCTTGCATTGGGAACTATTTCTTCTGCACACCGAGAGCTTGGGTCTGAAGCACTGAGGAGGGGGGCTCCGATCCCAGAGTCTGAGGAAGGCTTGTTGGGACTGGCTCCTGACCGGCCCTGGCTCTCAGGTGGGAGGAGAGAAGAAAGGGAGGAACATTTTAGCAGTTTTTATTTTTAGATTAAAAACTTGAACCTTCAGGGGGGACGAATTAGCTGCCTTTACAACTCCCTTATTTTATAAGTAGGCGAGAAAGATAAACTGCATTTGGTATAATTTCAGGGAACAGGAAAGGCCTCCCCACAACTTTTTCCCCACTACCATACATTCTCATGATGTATCTATTAAATCTTCCATTGGCAAGCTTTAGCCATCACTTGCAATGTACTGTGGATTTCATTCATTTGTTCATTCATTCATTCATTCATTCATTCATTCATTCATCCATCCATCTACTCATTCATTCAGCAAAAATCTATTAAAAATCTACTTTGCCCAAGGCCTGGAAGGAGAGAAAAAGTTTAGGCAAGACAAGAATCTGCCTTTATAATGTTTATAATTAAGGAGGGGGTTAAGAGAAAAACAAATAATTTTATTACATATACAATTATATAGTATACATTCAATAATAGTTATTGCATAAGTGCATTTCAGAGGTACAAATCAAAGTGCTGAATGTGATTCTTGGGGTAGTCATGACTGACTAGAGCTATTGCTCACAAACTTTTTAGTTTTGGTGTCTTTTTACAGTCTTGCCCACATATACTATTATTTTCTCATCTCTTCACCTTTGTTCATATTGTTACCCCATGCCTATAACATCCTCTTTTGTCTTTTTTTTTTAAATTCTTACTTCTATCTTAGAACCAATATTATGTATTGGTTTCAAGGTAGAAGAGCAATAAGGGCTAGGCAATTGGGGTTAAGTGACTTGCAGAGGGTCACACAGCTAGGAAGTGTCTGAGGTCAAATTTGAACTCAGGACCTCCTATCACTAGGCCTACCTTTCAATCTACCAAACTACCTAGCTTCCCCCACCTTTTTATAGTGTCAAAAATTATTGAAGATCTGCCCCTCAAAGAGCTTTTTATTATATGAATTGTTTTTATTGATATTTACCATATTAGAAATTAAAATATCTTGGGACTATTATGAAAATAGTTTTGATCTTGCAACACCCCTGGAAGGGTATCAGAGACCCCCTTCAAATCCCTGAACTACCCTTTGAGAACCATTGGTCGAGGAATCTGGAGCAGAAATTTGGAACTAGGAAAGGGCCTTTAAATGCTCTATTCCAACTTCATTTCATTTTATTTTATTTTTTAAAAAATCCTTACCTTCTGTCTTAGAATTGATATGAATATCAGTTCTAGGGCAGAAGAACAGGAAGAGTTAGGAAAATGGGGTTAAGTGACTTGCCCAGGGTCATATAGCTAGGAAGTCTCTGATGTCAGATTTGAACCCATGTTCTTCCAGCTCCAGGCCTGACTTTCTATCCACTAAGCCCCCTAGCTGCCTGTCACTTTTGTCATTTTATAGAGGAGCAAACTGAGTCTCAGGGAAGTTAGGACTTTCCAAAGTTTTCATAGGTTTTAAGTAGAAGAATCAAAATTTTATTCCTGGTCCTCTGATTCTAAAACCTATGCTCTTTAAATTGCACTCTGCTACCTCATGAAAAAGAAAAAAGGGGGCAACTCAGTGGCTACTCTCTGTGGTAGAACCAGTAGTTAAGACTGATTCTAAGACAGAAGGTAAGAGTTTTATTAAAAAAAAAAAGGCAAAAGAGTTTGCGGGTCATGGAACAGGATAAGAGAAATGAGGTCGGGATCAGGAGGGTCACAGACAGACAGACAGACAGACAGACTCAAGGCTTCTTGCTGATCAGTGACAAAGTTTATTGATCACAGCTGGTATTTTATAGAGAAAGTGATGCAGGCTAAGAGATTAGGTTAGCTTTCTACAGGGACAATGGTTAGTAATGATTTATATAATCTTAGTGCAATGACTTAGTTTACCTCACTGAAACTTAGACCAAGTTTTCTATAGGATAATAAATCAATATGTCAATGGGTAACTATCTAACCAAGTTTCTCACAGAATTCCTGCATCAGTAATTTCTTGGAAGAACATACAGTTTTTACAAAGTACAGCAGGGAGGAGTTAGAAAAGAGGGGTTTGGGGGCCTCATGTGATGCCTAGGCTACGTGTCTTGCTGTTTCTAAGTTATGGCTATGATTTTATTGGGGCCCCCTTTCACTACTGGGGGCTACAATGAGGTGAGGAAAAAATAGGTATATGTGGGGAACGGAAGGGGACTGACTTTGGACCAATTTGTCTAGAGGCAACTAGGTGGCTAGTGGATAGAGCCTTTGAAGATCCTAGTTAAATCCTACTTCAGACCTTTACTAGCCATGTGGCCATAGAAAAGTCACTTAATCTCATCCATTCTCAGTTTTCTCATTTGTAAAATGGGGATAATGATAGCATCTACCTCAGGGGGAAGGCTAAAGAAGGTAGCATATATGGTGCTTTGCAGGTTTTTTTTTTTAAACCCTTACCTTTTGTCTTAGAATCAATACTGTGTATTGGTTCTAAGGCAGAAGAGTGCTAAGGGCTAGGCAATGGGGGTTAAGTGACTTGTCCAGGGTCATACAGCTAGGAAGTATCTGAGGTCAAATTTGAATTTAGAACCTCTTCCCATCTCTAGGCCTGGCTCTCAATCCACTGAGCCACCCAGCTGCTCCACTGCTTTATAGATCTTAATTGATAGTTCTTTTCTAGTACATTCTGAACTCCTTAAAGGCAAGAACTTTCTTTCTTTCTCTCTTTCTCTCTTTCTCTCTTTCTCTCTCTCTTTCTTTCTTTCTTTCTTTCTTTCTTTCTTTCTTTCTTTCTTTCTTTCTTTCTTTCTTTCTTTCTTTCTTTCTTTCACCTTAATTTATATCTTCAGTGCTTAGCACAGTTCCTGGCACATAACAGGCACTTAACAAATGCTTGTCATTAATTGGAACATAGAGTTTATGGGATCTTTTGCTGAGATCAAGCTTCTTTAGTAAGATAACAGGAGAGAATATTTGAGGATTGGGTGCCTACTGGGGCCATAGGGAGGGAGGAGAGAGAGCATGCAGTGGGAGAGACTGGGGATTCGAAATGCAAATATTCCTGACTTCACCATTTTGTAGCTGGCCAGCTGGCTGCCTGCCCACCTGACAGCCTGGAGGGTTCTTCCTAGGTAAATGAAACAGTCCATGGGACAGAGCCAGTATGCCCAAGGTGTTGGAGTTGAGAAGGGTAAAACGAAAGCTTTTTAGTCCAAGGATTCCAACAAATCATGCTTCTTTTTTCTCAATGACTTTTGGAATCCTTTGACTCAGACTACTTAGCATCCTCCCCAAACCCAATATAGAGAATTCTTAAAAGAGTATCAAAAAAGAGGCATCCCATATTCATTTATTTTTGACTTACTACCTGATTTCTGTTGAGTTCAGAGAAATGTGGGCCAATGGTAGCCAGCCTTGGGATACAAAACTATGTATTCCCCTGACCATCAAGAAGTATATCCTCTGCTAGGGCATGAGAAAAGCAAGTGATAGACTTGGAAGATTCTAAAGGATTCCAGGAAGTCATCTAATCCATCCTCATTCCACTGGGCAAAGTGGCCAATTTCCCTTCTCAGGTATATGAAAGTCTTGCTCTTGCCCTAAAAGTTATCCAGGGAGAGAGATGCTATAGTTTTCCTTGGAAGCTTTATCTGGTGACCCAAATGCCTTAATACTTATAAAGTTCTTCCTGAACTACAACTTAAATTCATCTTTTTGCAATACAAATCAGCAAATCCTCTTCATTTGTTCTGAGTGGATGGAAAACCTGCATAAAAGCCTCACATATTAGCTTCTTTCAGAACATGCTGATCAGTGATTTCCCTTCTTGTCTCTCTCTAACTCTAACTCTCTCTCTCTCTCTCTCTCTCTCTCTCTCTCTCTCTCTCTCTCTCTCTCTCTCTCTCTCTGTCTCTGTCTTTTTGTTCTCTCATTGTTTCTGCCTCTTGTTCTTTTTTCCTTCTCTTCCTCTTGCTTTCTCTCACTATCTTTTCCCATCAGTCTCTGTCTCTTCCCCACCCCCAACCCCCCCTCCCGCTTCTCCCTGCATCTTTCTCTGTGTGTATATATCTCTCCAGCTCTAAATCTGTCCCAATCTGGCTCTTTCTTTTTCTTTCTATTTCTAACTTACTTTTTCTCTGACTTTTTTCCTCTTCCTCAGTTTCTCTTTTTCTCTCCTAGTGCAGCCTAACATTCCAGGATCCATTAACAAGCCAAAAAGACTTTTATTGCACCAGATCACCTTGGTTCCTCTCTTAGCTTCTCATAATTCTTACTCTTCTCCCTTCCCCCATATTTCTTTTTCCCCATTCAGAGAATATCATCCCCAAATCAGTTCCCTGGTGTTTTCCACTTTGGTGCAGATGCTTCCTCTGTGGGTGGAATAATTTTACTTTGGGCAATTACTACTATAGAGGGTGCCACCATCTTCCCAGTCACCCAGGCTTACAACCTTGGCATCATTCTTGACTACTCACTGTCCTCCCACCTTCCCTCTCCACACACCATATCTAGTCCATTGCCAAGGCCTGTCAATTTTACCTTCAAAACATTTTCCACATATGTTCCCTTCTCTCTTCTGACACTGTCATCATTCTGTTTTAGGTCACATCATCTCACATCTGGACTATTGCAATACTCCAGACCCCTGCTGGTGGGTCTACCTGCTTCAAGTCTCTCTCCATTATATGTCATTCATCCTCCACCCAACTGTCAAAGTGATCTTCCAACAGCACAAATCTGGCCATGTCACTATTCTCCCAACTCAATAAACTCCAATGACTCTTTATCACCTCTAAGATCAAACATAAATGTCTTTGTTTGGTATCCAAAGTCCTTCATAATCTGCCTCGGGGACCTTTCTAGCCTGCTCATACTTTATTCCCCACCCCTACATACTCAGTGGTTTTGTGACACTGGCTTCCTTGCTGTTTCTTGAACAAGATACTCTATCTCTTGGCTCTGGACATCTTAATTGATTGTCCTCTATGCCTGGAACTCTTTTTGCCTCCTGGCTTTCTTGGATTCCTTCAAGCCTCTGCTGAATCCCACCTTCTACAGCATTCTATATCATTTCCTGATTCTCCTCTACCCTAGCATCTTCTTTTTTGTTATTTCCAATTTATCCTGTAAAAAGTTATTAATTAAACATTAAACTCTAAGCTCCTTGAGTGCAGGGACTGTCTTTTGCTTCTTTTTTTTTTTTTTTTTTTTTTTTTTTTTTTTTTTTTTGGTATTCCCCAGGACTTAGCACAATGCTGGGCCATAGTAGACACATATTAAATGTCTATTGACTCCGTTTCTCTTTGCTTTAGTTTCTTCATTTAAAAATCCAAGCATTTAGATTAGATAGTTTCTAAAGTCAGGTAGGTGGTGCAATAAATAAAGTGCTGTGCCTGGGGGCCCCCCAAAAAAACAAAAGACAGTTCCTACACTCAAGGAGCTTAGAGTTTAATGTTTAATTAATAACCAAGTACAAATAAGCTTTTACAGGATAAACTGGCCCCAATTCAAATATGACCTCAGTTATTTACTAGCTATGTGAACCTGGGCAAGTCACTTAACCCTGTGGGCCTCAGTTTCCTCAATTGAAAAATGAATTGGAGAAGGAAATGGCAAACTGCTCCAGCATCTTTGCCAAGAAAACTCCAAAATGGGGTCATGAAGAGCAGGCATGACTGAAATCAACTGAACAACAACAAAAGGTCTCTTCTAGCATTGTATGTAGAATTCTATAACTCCTGTCAAGAGCTGGGAGGCAGAAATCATCTAAAGAATTAGAAGGGGAGAAGATAATTGTGCAAATCTTCCTGGAGGTGGTGCGCTTAAGTGGTAGTTCAGGTTACACTGCAGTCTGGCCTCTCTCCTGGACATGAGTCTAGCCCTTTCCAGAAGGTGTTCAAGGCCAGGATTTCGCCTGCAATGCAGGTGAATTGAGGACATCTGACAAGAAGCCAGAAAGACAAGGAGGACTTGCCTAGATTGTTCTCTGTCCACTTCAATCCATCTTCTATTTCCTATCTGGCTACCTGGGTCTGAGCCAGGACCTGGACAAGAGAGAAGAGTCGTACTCTAGTGCCTGCCCCCCAAGCCTGTTCATCTCCCCATTTCCCATTTCTCTCCCCTGCTTCATCTCAAGACTCCTCTAGTTGTTTGGTGAATTTGGATAGGATTCGGGGCCGGGTGTTATAGGCTTTGGGGGGACCTGCCGCCCTCCCCCTCGCTCCCACGATCCTCTTTTCTGCTGTCTGAGTCTCTCTCCACAGGCTGGGGAACAGCAACTCCTCAGTCAGCAGTCCCCAGGGCTCCAGAGCTGCTGTACTCCCACCACCAGTGCCAGCACCGCACCTCAGCTCTGCCACAGATGGGACACAGATTCCATCTGACAGCCCCTAGATTATGTTGTACATGGGCAAGAAGGGGAAACAAATCAGCTGGGGTCGAAGGAAGCTGCTGTCAGCCGATTTCTCCTTTAAAGGGCCAGGCTTCCCCACTTGCAGCAGCGCTGGAGGGATAGCAGAGGGGAGAGGTGTGTGTAGGGGGGATGCCTTTCCTGCCTAGGACTCACGCGCCGCATGTACACAGACTTCTAGGAGGGCACGTGGCAAAGGAGACACTGGAGTTTCTTCAGCTCAGGGACTCTGTGTGCTGATCCCCGGCTGACACCAACATAGCTTAAAAATAGAAAGAATCTGAGGAGAATTGCTGAGAGGAGTGTTTCTTCTCTTTTTTAATACACCAGGCGAAGGAGATGGCTTGGAACAGAGATGTCGGGGCTGCTGAGTGCCCAGGAGGTGGGCGGGCACAGTGTTCTCTCTGTTCATGGGAAGCAGTGATGGCCAAGGTTTACTGATGGCCAGCCTTTGTGAGGAAGTGAGGGTGGTCACCCAGTCCTAGGCTCTCAGGGGAACTTGGGATGCTTAGCTCCTTTAACCACCTGGATGGTTTTGTTGTTGTTGTTGTTGTTTTAACCCTTACCTTCCGTCTTGGAGTCAATACTGTGTATTGGTTCCAAGGGCAGAAGAGTGGTAAGGGCTAGGCAATGAGGGTCGAGTGACTTGCCCAGGGTCACACAGCTAGGAAGTCTCTGAGGCTGGATTTGAACCCAGAACCTCCCATCTCTGGGCCTGACTCTCAATTCACTGAGCTACCCAGCTGCCCCCACCAGGATGGTTTTAAAGCCTTTTGTCTAGGTGAAAGAAAAGTTGTCTTTAATTATCTCAACCTCTTTTTTCCTATTTCTTTCAGGAGCCCAGGCAGCATAAAGTATACCAGAAGCCTCAAAACCCTTCTTTCTGCTTCCCTTAGATCAGTGGTGCCCAAACTTTTTTGGCCTACCATCCCCTTTCCAGAAAAAACATTACTTAGCCCCCTGGAAATTAATTTTAAAAAAAATTTAATAGCAATTAATAGGAAATAAATAATATAGGAAATATAATAGGAAATAAATGCACCTGTGGCCATCACCACCTCCCTGGATTGCTGTAGCACCCACCAGGGGGCAGTAGAGCCCACTTTGGGAATCACTGCCTTAGATGGGGATTAAACCTCAGTAGCAATGTAGGCAGCTAGGTGGCATAATGGATAAGAGTGTTAGACTTGAAGACACAAAGATCTGAATTCAAATTCTATTTAAGTTACTTAATAGCTATTGGCCCTGGGCAAAACATTCCACCTTTCACAGCCTGTTTTCTTATCTGTAAAATGGGAATAATAATAATAGCACCCATCTGACTTATGAGAAAGCATGCTGTTCACACAGAGAGAAAAAGAACTGTGAGAGTAGGAACACAGAAGAAAAACAAATCACTTATCATCTGTTTATATGGATATATGATTAGGGGGTTGGTTTAAAAAGATTACTCTATTACAAAAATGAATAATATGGAAATAGGTATAAGTGATAACATTTGTATAACCCAGTGGAAGAGCTTATTGTTTCTGGGAGCAGGGAGGGAAGAGAGAAGGGAAAGAAAATGAAATATATAAACATGGAAAAATAGTTTTAAGATAAAAAAATAAAATAATAGCACCCATTTCACAGGATTGTTGTGAAGATCAAATGAGATCCAACATACTATAGGCTTTGTAAACCTTAAGATGCTATTAAATATTAGCTATTATTATGATTATTATAACTCTCTTCTCTCTTTGTCTACTAGTGTATGCCAAGTTTTACAACTTTTCCTCCTTTTCTTTTCCTATCCCTGGGAAAACTGATGTTTTCTTATAATGTAACTTACTGATCCATCAGTGATAGGCTTAATGGTAATCCCCCCCCCCAATAGGAGGGATGAGTTTGTATATAGCCAGCCACACTTTTGCCTAAATTCATCATCCACTCCCCCATCTATGAGCAAGATTATAACAACTCATTTATGCAGCACTTACAGGTTTACAAAGTGTTTTTCTTGAAGCCAACTATCCTGTGAAGGAAGATATGTATGTATTCCCCCCATTTCACAGATAATAATGCTGGGTTTAGAGAAGTGGCTTGTTTCACTTGACCCCACTCTTGTTTCAATGGTTTGGGGTTAGATTTAAATAGAGGCTGTGATCATAGATCAAAGCCACCCGGCCTCCATGGAGACTAAACCCTGAAACTTGCCCTTGTTAAAGCTATGGTCTAATTCCAAGGCTCAAACATGCCCACACTGGAGGAAAACTCTCCCTCATTCCGCCATGGACTAGTCAGAGATCAGGATCAGCTTTGGTAAGACTGGGTGGTGACTCTCTCTTTCAGCAAGGTCTATGAAGATGAAATGATCTCCACAGGGACTCTCCAGCAGTTCTCAGATGGACCCACTTTCATGCAGGTGTCAGGAATCCAGGACCAGCTGTTGTCATTTTCTTCCTGAGAAGGATCAGGAGTGGAATCCTGGTATCTAGGCTGGGGCTGGCTAAGTTAAGGACTGTAACATCAAAAGGAACCTTGACCACCACACCAAAAGTCAGGACCCCTGCACCCCCATATAAATCCTCTTCAGGGGAGGTATTAAACACCTGAACATCTTCATTCCCACCTTCAGGCAGGCATCTTTAGTCTCAGATCAGACCCTGAAGAGCTCGACTTATTTCAGTATCTGGCTGAGGATATTTGCCTTCCTTCAGACATTACTGTGGTTCCTCTTGGCAGTTGCTCCTACCCCCACCCCCACCCCCATTCCTTTCCTTGGCTAGTCATGGGATGACTTTCAGTCTTTCATATGATACTTGTTAATCTTTCAATACCAGGAACCCCAAAGTGGTAGAATTTGCCCTTGAAATTCACCTCATTGTTTAACACTGCCATCCACATACTCCTGCTTCTCCCATCCATTTCCCCCAACCAAATGAGTCCAACAGCGTGCAATGAATCATGAATGACTGACTCAAGTGGCTTCTGGACAAAGTTTTCAGAAATGGTTTTGGAGCCCCAGAGCCTAGGAGAGCCACCCTGTCCTGTTGAGAAGTATCTTCAATGAACTATTATAATACACTGAACAGCAACAATGCACCCAACACACCACTAGGCACTGGGGGTGGGGTGGTGGGGGAATATGAGAGATAGAGAAAGACTAATACTTCTTCTTAATGAGTATCCACCAAAAATGCTCAATATCCACCCCACATTAGAGCAGGGTAGGGAGAAGACTTATTTAAGGTGCTCACTGTCAGTAGCCCCTGGGAGAGAACAGAGAGATCCTGGAAAAGTGGTATAATTACCCCCAGAAATGGCCCAGCAGGAAACAAACCACTGAGCAAGGATAATGGATAGAGTATCCAATGCCTTAGGCTATTGCTCATCTCAAATCCCATCAGAGGAAAAATGAAAAAATGTGCAGACTCTCACCCACCCCACCCAGGCTTATATATACATATACCATGGCTCTCTGGGGTAATCAGACACATAAATGCCACGCTGGCTCTGTGATACCCAGTACTCTCTCATGGGCAAGCCAGATTGAATAAAGAGTCTCCAATATGATTGAAGAACAGCTTACAGGTGGTATTTGGGATGCAGATAGATTCTTGTCTTGAATCACCCAGACTTGGGCAGCTACTGGCTCATCTTGGGTCTTGACTGCAAGGATGGTGACATATGAACCTCCAGAGACCATGTGGTTTATTTTTCTCTATCCAGGTGGGCCTGGTTCTAAGTATTCCCTGAGCCCTTAAATAGAGGTTTGCTAGGTCAAATCTACAAAAGTAATTCACATTGGCATGGCAGAGAACAGAGTTAGCTTGGGTTTGCCACTTCCCCTGGATTGTCTGCCTCCCAGGCAGCTCAGAGAAAGATTCTACTCAGCTCACCTCTCAGCCTTGCTCCCCTGGTACCTTCTGACAGTGGCTCCCCTGCAGCGCAAAACTGCAAGCAGCCCCTTTCATGCCCTTCTACTCCCCTCCTTGGCTCCTTACTCTGTGGGAGGTGGCAGTGAGGGCAGGTGACATCATTAGCTCCCCATGTAGGGGATGATGGTTAAGAGAGGGAATGTTTACTTTCACTCTCTCCTCCCCCATTACTCAAGAATGATGCCTCAACCCTCTTTGTTGAGGGTATCTGCATGAGGAAGGCCCTGGGAAGCCAGTGATGGTATTGACACTGAAATAAACTCCAGGAGGGAGAAAACCATGAATGAATCAAAGAAAGGTACTGGTGCCAGCCTGCTAAGAGCCCTCTAAGTCTCATAGAATTATTGAAATCCTACTTATCCTTCAAGACACAACTGAAAATGTTACTCTCTTCCATGAAGCCTTCCTAGATCTTCTCATACAACTCAATTAAATTCTATTAGAGAGATGAATAAGTGTCTGCCAATGTCAGGTACTATGTTAGGCACTCAAGATATGTGGACAAAAAATAAAACTGCATCTGCCTTCAAGGAGCATGTATTCTGCTGGGAGAAACAGTATGAATACAGACAAGTCAATGTTTACATGTTGTTATATACTCTGCGTGTATGTGTGTGCATAAGAAGGGATTAGGAATAGAAACTGGACTTGTGGTTTGTAATGATTTGTAATGGGTAAAGGGGTTTTATTGGGTAAATATTAAAAGGTTTGGTTACCAGAGGATTGAACAATTATCAATCCCCAATTAAAGAATAACCTCAAGTTAAAATGCCTTTTATGGAAAATTTATTTACAAATGAGAAGAGGAAGAAGAAATAAGGAAATAAGAGAGGATAAAATAGGATAAGTAAACTAACACAGTAGGTAATTTCCTCCAATCCCCTAGTTTAATCCAGGTAGATCTAATTAACCCTCAGCCAAGGGAAATCCAGCCTTGATCCCAAGGCCAGAAACTGAGAGGGCCAGAGGCCCGGAGGCTAATAAAGCAAAAGCTTCAGTCACAGAGTCTCTTTGAAAGGGAAGTTCCTTTAGAGAAGTTCAGGAAGATTAAATCTTAACATTCACCACGTGGAACAGTCTCACCAGTTCCAGACCTCCTCCAAGTCCAGTCACCACCAGAAGAACTCCTTCAGGTCCCGTTTACAAACCAGAAGAGAGAGCCCAGCACTCTGAGGTCTCTTTTTAAGGGCTCCTCTTTTTCGTCACTTCCTGTGGCCTCCTCTTAGTTTACGTGTCCAATCACAACAGGTGTTTTTCTTAGGACTGCCCAGGAGGCAGTTAGTAAATTCTGATTTGTCATTCATTCTAACACACATGGGTCACAGATCACCCAACTTGTGAGTTAAGTGGGAATGTTTTCACCTTTGGTGATTAAATCTAAAGATGGGCAGGGCAGATTTAATCTCATTATCATAGATTTCATTGGTACAACAAGAACTCCTGGAGAAGTATTTCCACTAGAGTACTGAGGGGTTAGGAGTCTCACTTAGTTGTTATAGAACAGAGATGAGACTGGACTCTAGACTAGTTCTCTATCCACTGCACTACACTGTCTCTCCAGTATAAATAAATATACTAGATTGGACCCGTGAAGAATATCCCCCTACCAAGGCATATCAGCCTTAAACAGTTGCCTTGGGCAATGAGAGGTTGTATGACATGCCCAGAGTCCAAAAGATGTGTGTGTGTGTGTGTGTGTGTGTGTGAGACAGAGAGAGAAAGAGAGAGACAAAGATAGAGACAGAGACAGAGACAGAGACAGAGAGAGGGGGGGGGAGGGAGGGAGGGAGGGAGAGAAGTAGTACTGAAACCTGGGTATAAATGACATATGCAAAAAATGAATTTTAAAAATAGGGGATGAGAGCATGAACAAGAATGGAATGGGGATGAGAAAAGGTCTTGTGGAGAAGGTAGCCCTTGACTTTATTTTTAAGAGAACTAAGAATTCCCAAGGGAAGCAGCCAAATGGCTCAACTGGATAGAGAGGGTCAGGCCTAAAATCAGGAAGACCTGAGTTTAAATCCAATCTCAGATACTTACTAGTTGTGTGATTCTGGGCAAGTCACTTAACTTTTGTTTATCTTTCCAATTGGTTTTATTTTACTAAAAGTTTTATAAAAATTTAGTCATTAAAAATTTTAAATTAAAATACATTAATACCTTAAATTAAATTCAAAATTTACTAAAATTTTTAGTAAGATGCCATCTATTAAAGCATGTTTAGGGACAGGGGAGTACTGCTTTCTGGTCTTGTATTGGTGAAGGGGGTACTCACACTGATAGATGGCATCACAAATCCTCCAAATAGTGAAGGATAATTATAAACTATGTGTAGTACAAAATCAAATATAGAAAGAACAAAGGACAGGGGAAAAATACTATAGAGTAGATAGCAGGAAGAAAAGATTTTCCATTTCCTGCCTCTATGTATTTGTAGAGGATGTCCTTAATATTAGATGTGCTCTCTTTTCCTCATCCTTTCCTCTTTGGAATTCTTTATTGTTTAGTTGTGTCTGACACTTCATGACTCCATGGTTCATACTGTATATTGGGTTTTCTTGGCAAAGATACTAGAGTGAATTGCCACTTCCTTCTCCAGCTCATTTGACAGATGAGGAAATTGAGGCCAACAGGGTCAAATGACTTGCTCAGGATCACACAGTCTGAGGCCAGATTTGAGCTAATGAAGATGAGTCTTCCTGGCTCCAAGCCCAGTGCTCTACCCATTGTGCCATCTAGCTGCTGGAGTTGCATTTAGTTAGTAAATATTAGTTAAGACAGGAAGCTTTCAGATTTTACATTTCTTACACCTATCATCCCAATTATGACAGAATAATCTCATTGTTTCCCAGGGTCTCTACTCACAGGAACCAGAGTTAAGGAGTTTTGATGCTGTCTGGTCAGTGCATTTTGTGAAACTTGCTTTCAGGCATCAGAAATTCTAGCTATACCTCTGCTAATACTCAAGGCATTTTCTGACCAGGTAGGAATATATTGAAACTCCCAACGCCCAAATCCTGGAAGAATGATGAACATACTTTTCATTATGGATTATTAATGTCTCATTTTAATCAATGATACATGTAAAACCCAGTGGAATTGTGCGTAGGCTAAGGGAGCTTAGGGGAGTTTGGGGAGAGGGAAAGAACATGAAACATGTAAATATGGATAAATATTCAAAATAAAAATAAAAATGAAAAAAAAATTAATGTCTCATTTTATATTAGTTTTTTGGTGGGGGAAGGACTTCCATTTCATACTCATATTGAAATTTTAGTCCACTAAAACCCCTAGACCTTTATTGTAGTCTTGCCATGCTTCTTCCGTTCTCTATATAGTTGACTTTTTTAAGCCAAGCATAATTAAATTTAGTCCTATTAAATTTTATGTCATTAAATTTGCTCTAATTTTTTTTTGGTCTATCAAGATAACATGATCCTGAATCTGTCTTCCAAGGTGTTATTTATCTCCCACAGATTTTTGTCACTAGCAAATTTGATCAACATACCATTTATACTTTTGTACCAGTCACTGAAAACAGTGGTGAATAGATTGGGGCTAATCTCTTAGGTATAAGTCTCTTTGAATTTGGCCCTCAGTGAACAAACACACAATCTAGGTATAGGCCCATACTCTGAACATTTCCATCCTGGAGGACCTGTCAGAGCTTGTACCCTACACAAGGTCCTCTCCATGCCATGATGAGTCATCAAACTAGAAGCTGAGTGGAAAATTTCATTTTTTTATTTTACTTTTTGGTTGATTAGTCATGTCTGACTCTTCATGACCCTATTTGGGGATTTCTTGGCAAAGATACTGAAGTGGTTTGCCATTTCCTTGTCCAGCTCATTTTACAGATTAAGTGACTTACCTGGGATTACATGGCTAGTAAATGTCTAATGCTGTCTTTGAACTCAGGTCCTCCTGACTCTGGGGTCAGAGCTGCTACCTAGCTGCCTCCAAAGGGATTTCATAGTTACCTTATTTTTAGGTAAGGGTAATAGCCACCTGAGAGATAGGGAACTTCATGAGGGCAAGAAATATGTCTTGCTTGCTTTTGCATATCCCTTCTCTACTCCAGATATCCAGTACAATTCCCTGTACACAATAAGCACATCCACATGGTAGTGTTATAAACTGAGTTCTGGACATGGAGTTAGGCTGCTTGTTGTAAATCTCCTGCCTTAGTGATGTGCCCCTGGTCAAAGCATTTCATCACTCTGAGCTTCATTCTCTCCAACAAAAAAATAGAGATAATACTTGTAGCCCGGTTTTTACATGTTTGTGCTGAGGTTCAGATGAGCTTCTATGCATAAAACTGCAGTCTTTTAAGAGGCATATAAATGACAGCTAATATAATAAATACAATTTCTGAATGAATGAATGAATGAATGAATAACTAGAATCAAAGAATGTTGGAGTTGGAAAAGACTCTGGAGATTATCTAGTCCAATTCCATCATTTCATGGAGGAGAAAACTGAGACCCAAAAGAGTCTTGGCACACAGTCACATGGCTACTAGTAGATGTCAGACTTATGGCTTGAACCCAAATCCTATAGCGCTAAATGGAATGCTCTTTCCATTACATGAGGCTGAATCCAGTTGTATATAAGGCATTGTTTAAGAAATTATTGAAATATATTGTTTTTGTTAATTGGTTTGCATAAACTTACATATCGGTTATCATTATAAAGCATTTGCTCTGTATGCTTGGGGGTTTTTTCATGAGCAAACTCTTCCAGTTCCTGGGAATTCTAAAGAATAAATAGCTACATTGGTTCTTCTGTTCTCAACCTAATGGTTTGTTTATTTAGCTGACTTCATTAGGAACTCTTAGAATATCTCAGAGCAGCTTAAAAAAAATCCCCAACAGTAGTTAGCTTCATAGCCAAAAGAGTAAATAACAAAACAATATATAATTTAACCAGGTTTAAAATACTACTTGGATATGCTAACAACCCCTTAATTAGGCAAACAGCCCCCAGTTAAAGAAACACATCATTAAATTAATTTTTTAAGTCATCAGTACAGACGGAGTCTTTTCATTTGATGACCACTGATGAACATTTACCAATTGGTGGACTTTGGCTACCTTTTTCTCTGTGGATATGTGTGTATATTTTGCTTGTGCAACACAACACTCTCCTTTGAAAGCTTTCAAATCTGATTGGATCAGAGGATTCACGTTGGAATGGACCCCAAAAGCCATCTAGTCTATACCCTTAATTTTAAAGATAAGGAAAGCCATGCCCTGAGTACTATAAAGCTTGCTCATGGTCATACAGAGAGAAAGCATCAGAGTCAGGATTTGAACCCATGTCCTCTGATTTCTACTATAGCACACATTATAGTTCTCGTGCTAGTAGAGCAGCACTAAACCATGCTATTACCAAGAACTTTCGTGGTCTAGAGAACTCTGCCTTTTCATGATTTTCTGCAATCTGAGAGACTTCTCTAGGAAATAGTGAAGAGAATGAATGAATAAACGAATGAATGAACGAACAAATGAATGAATGTCTACAGGGACAGAATAAACCCAACAGCCTTGATAACACTGTGAGGCCCAAAGATGAAGGCTAAGATGTCACCAGCACTATAAGTCAAGATGAAAACCAGTCGGCCCCTTTCTTACAGAGTCGTCTGTCACTCCTTAACCCCAGTAACATCTCCAGAGCAGTGCTTTAGAAACTAAATTTCTGCTTTCAGATAATGCAGGTGTTCCTCTTTAAATAACATACACCATGTACTACAACTGGACAAGGACAAGCACTCCATTAATTAGGTTCCTTCATTCCATTTCATTAGTTTGGATCCAGACTCTTTAGGCACTATCAGACTTTTTCAAGAAGGAAGTAGGGGACCAAAGACAGTGCTAAGACCTTCAAGGAAGCTCAAACATCCCTGGATGGCAGAGATTGCAGCTGGAGAGCAAGGCAGAGGGTTTCCCTCAGGCTAGCTGTCCGGGATTCTTCTCCAGAAGGGACTGTGTTTATATCTACTATGAGTAAAGAAGACTTTAGTGCTTCTATGGTACAGAGACCTAGGAAATGAGTTGAATGTCTTTTGAGGACATCAACATGTGGCAGAGATTCATGACCTTTCAGTCTCCCTTCAGAAACCAGTTTCCCACTTCTGCCTGGTGTCCAAGCTGAGTGCCATGAGCTAGAAGCAGGAGCCAGGAATATAGCAGTTTAGGGGTCAAAGGAACTCGAAGGCAGGATATCAAAATAGAATCAGAAGCCAAAGCAGGGTTACAGAAAGGAGTCTGATTGCACCTATTGGTGGGGAAAACTCATCTAGACCCATGGTGAGTGGGTGGGATTGGTCAGAGCAGTAGAGTGGGTCTACATGTTACTCTGTCCTTGAGCTGTCAGAAGACCACATCTAACAGTCAGCCTTTTTCAATGCTCAGCCTTGGTTCTTGCAATGATGCTACAGTCACTGTCAACACTTTGTCTTTAATGACAGATGCTGACAAGACTGACAGCTGCTAATATAAATGGGAGCAGCTTCACAATCTCTGGGGAAGATGGGGCTGCAATTTGACATTGTTTCTAATTGGCCCAATCAGTGGAATTGAGACCCAGCCCTACAGAGGTGGTAGCCTCTATGTTCTCCCATCCTGGAGAAGCCTCCACCTTGAGGCTCAATGTCCTGATCAGTGAATTTCTAGGCTGGAAGAGAATTTCATGAGGAGTTCCGTTCACTTCACTCCAGACTTTACCTTCTCACCAGTTGCTTTGCCCTGACTAAGGTATCCTTCCTTCACTCTTTCCAGATCTTTATGTGTTGTTTTCCCCTACTAGACTGTAAGTCCCATGAGGGCAGTATTTCTCTTGTTTGTATATGTATCCTCAACATGTCTTAGTGTCTAGCACATAGTTAGCTCTTAGCAAATGTTGCATTTACCTATCTCTCTGCCTCTCTCTCTCTCTCTCTCTCTCTCTCTCTCTCTCTCTCTCTCTTTCTGTTGGTCTGACTGTCTCTTTCTCTCTCTGACTCGCTCTCCCTCCCTCTCTATCTCTTGGCTATCTATTGGGGGGGGGGATTCTGATCAATATTTGACAACTGGCTCTCTGGGAAAAATAATCCCAACGAACTTCTAAGTTTGTTTCACATTACTTTTTCTCCATCACTTTCTTAAGTCTAGAAATGAGAAAAACAGTAAATAAAGCCCTGATGTGTATTTGCTGATTTCCAAGGTATAAGAATTCACACTGAAAATTTAAGAATGGGCTCTCTTCAGCCTGTTCAAGCTAACTTCAACATACTCCTGTATCTACCTATGCACATCATGCATTCTAGTTAAAAGAGTCTTCATAAAGTCCAAACTGAGCTTAGATACTTAGATCTAGCTGTGTGATTCTGAGCAAGTCATTTAACTTCTGTTTGCCTCAGTTTCCACAATTGTAAAATGGGGATAATATTAGCACCTTCCTCCCAGGGCTGTTGTGAGAATCAAATGATATAACAATCACAAAACATGCAGAGTAGTGCCTGGCACATAGTTGGCACATGATGATGATGATGATAATATAATGTTCCATTCAGTCTCTATTAGTTATTTCCCTATCTTGTCCTATATGCTCACAACTGCGTGCATTCATATCACCAGTCTCCTGAGCCTGAAATATACCCTCTCTTCATCCCGACCTCCCAAATTCCATCCCCTCAAAGACCCTGCTAAAGTACTACTTCCAGTTCTTCTAGAAATCCTTCCTTGAGCCATCCCATCTTACTCCAAATAAAGTGATGTCTCTGGAAAGACCTAAATGAAATTAGGAAGAGAGAAATGAGTAGAACCAAAGAACATTATATATAGCAACAGAAATGTTATTTGAAGAATAAATTAAGCACGTCCACATCCAGAAAAGGAATTAATGAATAGAAACAAGGAAGATATAGTTTATATATATATATATATATATATATATATATATATTTGTCCAATGATGCCTATTCTAGTGCAGAAAGGGGAAAGAGGAAGAGATATACTTGGGAATTTTAATTTTTAAAAATAAAAAATAAATAAAAGTGATAACTCCTTATTCAGATTTTCCAAGGACCCATTTTTCTGACCCTAATTTGCCCCTATCCTACCCTACTTGGTATCATCCTTAGTTGTGTATCTGCATGACATAGAGTTGAAGTGATGTCAAATTCAAATAAAAACAGGGCTGCTAAACCATACATAAGGATCCCTGTGGGCAGCAATGTTGGCTAAGCTTTAAAATGTAATATCATCTGTTTCATTGTAGTTTTTATTTATTTTGTTAAATATTTTCCAATTATGTTTTAATCTGCTATACTTGGGNCTCTCTCTCTCTCTCTCTCTCTCTCTCTCTCTCTCTCTCTCTCTCTCCCTTACTTTCACTCTTTCTCCTTTTGTAAATAAACTACCATGTAACATCATCCTGATTTGAGTAATATATTTTTGGTGACCACATTTTTAAACATTTAGTACAACCTTTAATTTTTATCCCTTTCATAAAGCACTTTAAAAATATCAACTAATTTTAACCTTGAAACTCTAGGAGGTGGTACTATTATTATACGCATTTTATAGATAAGAAAATTGAGACATAAAGGGCTTAAGTAACTTGCCCAAGGTCATATAGCTAGTAAATGTCTGAGATAAGATTTGAACTCAAGTCTTCATGATCCCAGATCCATCTATCCATGTAGATGTGACCTAGCAGACCACAAGAGTACTTGCTTAATTAAGAAACATTTGGTGAGTTAAACATGCATACTATACCCCAGTCATACCAGCTATTTCTCCCTACCTAGAATATACTAATTCCCTCCTCATATTTGCTCATGTTTTCTCCTCACTGGAATCCATGCTGCCTTTCTCTACCTCAAAAAATTCTTCCCATCCTCCAAGGATTAGACTAAGTCCAGCTTCCTCCAGGAAGGTTTCTTGGGCTTCTGCCACCTGCACTGATTTCTTCTTCTTCTAAATCCCTCTAACTCCTACATAGAGCCAGTATCACACAGATTAGCAGTTAATTATAGAGCATCTGATATCCATTTAGACTGCAATAATAATGCCCTATATTTGTGTTGTGCTTTATCATTTACAACATGTTTTTGCACACATTAGGGTAGATATTAGCATTTTATAAATGGAAAAACTGAGATACTGAGGGCTTTACTGACTTGACTGAGGTCACACTACTAACAGGAGTCAAACTTGAACCTAGGTCTTTTGATGCTAAATCCAATACTCTTTTGCATGTGCCACACTACTTTTTTTGGGGGGTCTTCCAGGGCAGGGGCTAGGTGGTACAGCTGATAGAGCACTATAATTGGAGTCAGGTGGACTCATCTTCCTTAGTTCAAATGCAGTCTCAGACACTTACTAGCTGTGTGACTGTAGGCAAGTCATTTAACCTTTTTTTACCTCAGTTTCCTCATCAGTAAAATAAAGTGGATAAGGAAATGGCAAACCACTCTGGTAACTT
Source organism: Gracilinanus agilis (assembly GCF_016433145.1). Taxonomy (NCBI): domain Eukaryota; kingdom Metazoa; phylum Chordata; class Mammalia; order Didelphimorphia; family Didelphidae; genus Gracilinanus; species Gracilinanus agilis. Next base: position 199,708,666 of record NC_058132.1, read on the forward strand.
TGCCAAGAAAACCTTAAATGGGATAATGAAGAGTCAGACATGACTGAAAAATGACTGACCAACCAGGGAAAGGGCTATTTCTTGGCTTCTCTGGTGTAGTTCAGTGCTAGGTATGCAGTAGGTGCTTAATATGTGCTTGTTGAATGAATCCAGGTTGACCAAGCCCTCACTTTGCTAAGGATGAAGGATGCGTCATGATCAGCTGACTCCTCCCTTAGTCAACAAAAGGATGGGAGAAGAGTAATTTACAAGGCTGTACTAGATACCTGGGCATTTTATGTAATCAAAGGGATACTTCCTCTCTTTCTTTCTTTCTTTCGCTGTTGACATGGTTACAAAATCTTATTATTAGCCCAGAGGATGGGGTAATAGGACACGACATTCACATTGTTACTGTTTTAAAGAGCTGCGGCACTTCTAGAGAACAATCTGTTTATTGTGGCGATAACACCGCCTGTACATCAGATCTATCCCTTCTCTGGTCTCCCTCCTCCTCACTTCTCATTTCTGGGAGAGAGGTGTTTTGTGCAAGGAAATGAGAGGAAGGGCCTCTGGTTTTCTCCTTTCCCAGGCTCTCCCCTTCTCCCCCCTCCCACCCTTTTGAAGGAAAGAATACTCTTATTGGCCACCTATGACCACAGGAGGAGGCTTGGGCTGGACTGGCTTCAGGTGAGGAAAGAAGAATAGAAGGATTGGGCTGACTCATAAAAAAAAGAGATAAATCGAGATAAAATTGTTTCCAAATTGAATGTTTTTCACTATTTTCTGTGTGGTGTCTGCAATGCTCTAAGATTATTCCCTCTCGGGGGCTTCAGAAAAGCTGTAAATAGAATGAATTGCTTTTAGGGACAGACTCTGGTAGTTCCTTCTCAAGAAAATATATGCTAATGCATGTAGACTCTCATTATTGGGGAGACCTATGGACCAGTTCTTTTATGCCTATGAAGAGCAGATTTCTGATTGCTAGTATTTTGCCAAAGTCTTTGTCATGCGTGGGCTGAATATCTAGCAGAGAAAGACAGACTGGAAACTCACTGGCCCACTGGAACTCTCCTAAGCAGGTGTTTAAAATTGCACCTTTGCTCGCACAGGAGAGGCAGAAAATAAGGCAGGAAGAGGAAACCCCTGGCATCAGCAACCACCCCCTTGAAGGGCTAAAGGAAAATGACAAGCCAGTTCCTTTTCCTTTTCTCAGAAGAGGCCCCAAGGAAGTAGAGGAGCAGAGGGAACCAGAAAAGTTTGGGGCCCTGAGAGACAGTCTAAACTTCTACTCCAGGAGACAATAGGGAAAAGTGCTAGGCTCAGAGTCACAGGACCTGGGTTCAAATCTTTTCTCTGCATCTTACTACATCATCTTGGACAGGTCACTTAACTCTCTGGGTCTTGCTTTCCTCATCTGGTCTGGACTTAGGTAATCTCTAAAGAATTTCCAATTCTAGAGCTAGGATTCAGCAGGTCCTTGGTGAGTGAGCCATCTCAAGCCCCATTTTTGGGACTCCTCCCCTGTCCAGAAGGTGGCAGCAGGCTACACAGATAGCTGCCCTGCTCAGCCTTTTGGGTGTCCTGGTGAGGGGGCTGGCTGTGTTTCAGCCTCACCTGTCTGCTCCAGGGCTGCTTCAGTTTTGGGGAAAGTGGGTTAAGTATTCCTCTGCTTTGCAAGGAAAGCAGCCAACAAATGAGATATCAAACGCAGCTTCCCGTGTAAGAGATCAGTCTCTAAAACGTACACACATGCCGGCACTCTGCTGGAGATCCTTGGCTCTGCAGCCCGGCTTCATTTATGATTCATAAATACTTTTGCGCAGGCACACAGGCACACACACACACATACATGCAGACACCTATGAAATCTATGAAACACGCACGCACGCCCCACAACCTCCAAAGGAATTTTGTACTGTATCATCTGCATTCAGATGCAACTAAATGAAAAAAAAAAAAAACCTGAAGATGTTTAAAAAAAAGAAAGAAAGAAAAAAGAAAAGAAGATGGCTCAGAGGAGTTCTCTCTTTGAAGTGCTAAGATCTGGGGAGGCTGGCAATTGATGACTTGTCTTGAGGATAGCTCTCTGAAGGTATTTCTCTAGCCATGGAAAATTTCACTGGCTTTAGTTCACCTACTGTTTGGACCGGTTGAAGATAACAGAGACAATACAGCCATTTCTCTGGATGACAGATATGAAGAGGAGCTATAGACATGATTTCATTGGTTAAAAGAAACTCCCAGTTGAGGAAACTCCCTCTACCACTGCAGACTGGCAAATTCTCTTAACAGAAATTTATTGTTTTACAGAGTTGCTTATGAGATGTTAAACAGTTTGCCCAAGACCACATTAGAAGAATTTGAACCCAGACCCTTCTAACTCTGAGATCAGTTCTCCATCATCTATGCCATCATGTTGGCCAGATAACTGATTATATTAAAGATGTTTTGGGGGTCAGGTAGATAAGATCCTGGTTTCAAATCTGGCCTCAGACACTTCCTAGCTGTGTGACCCTGGGCAATTCACTTAACCCCATTACCTAGCCTTTACAGCTCTTCTACTTTGGAACCAATATACAAAATTGAATCTTTTTTTTTAAACCCTTACCTTCCATCTTGGAATTAATACTATGCATTAGTTCCAAAGCAGAAGAGTGGTAAGGGCTAGGCAACAGGGGTCAAGCGACTTACCCAGGGTTATATAACTAGGGAATGTTTGAAGCCAGATTTGAATCCAGGACCTCCCATCTCTGGGCCTGGCTCTCAATCCACTGAGCCACTCAGCTGCCCACACGCACACGGTATTGATTCTAAGACAGAAGGCAAAGGTTAGAAAAATGTTTTATTTGTCCCTTTTTGCTGTTATCCCACTCCATAGGGTGAGACAGTCTTATGTGTGGCATGCAAGGGAATATGTTTGGGAGAGAGGATCTCTAGGATGTGATCTTGAAGAATGAAATGCATATGTAGTCCGTCAATGATGGCCAATCTTTAGAACTAGGGATGCTTGTGATGTCAGAGTAGATATTCCCAACTGGTAGAGCATGACCTAATGGTGGACCCTAAAGCCTTGCCCAATAGATTTCTTAGTTAGCCTCAGATAATCCCCAGAGGCCAGGGGAAGCAGGATGAAATAGTTTCTCATCTTTGAGGTGGCTAAGCTCAGATTTCCTCAAGTAGCCTAGCAAGTCCATTTTTAAGAACTACAGTAATAAGAATTATTTTGAGCTTCTTGAGCCCAGTGATGGAAAGAAAGAGGCATCTTCTGCTGTGTCACTAGAAGCCCTGAACCTGAGGGACTTGGCATCTCCCCCTTGGCGCTTCTTGTTCTCAGGGCAGGTCATGAATATGCATTTTTCTAGAGTCCTGTAAGTCACCCGCAAGGTGGTGATGGATCTAATTGATTTGAGATGCATCAGCCAAGCCCTGTGCCCAAGCTGCCTTGCCTGAGTGCAGCAAGTGCATCGTGCTGGAAAGAGGGAATTACTCCTGACACCGGGATTATATCTCTGCCAAAGGCATCAATAATCTATTAAACATGTAGAACAATATAACACTAATTATCGATTGAGGAGCTCCATTACAAGGAAGAGAAAAACGGGGGTTTGATTTCACCTTTTGGATTAATGACCCCCCCCACGGCCCCATGATTTTATGTTCCCCATTGGGCCATGGGCACAGTTCAGTGGTCATATGACAGGGAAACATTCGGAAAAATCCTGTTGTCTCCTCCAAAAGACTGAGGCAAAGACAGATTACAGATATCTGTGTCTACCAGGAAAGGTGTCTTCACAGCCCAATGGAAAGCAATAAGGTTCTCTCTTTCATTCTACTTTGGCCCAACCAAAGTGACCTGATGAATTGCCTTGGTCCAATAGGAAATAAAAAGTCCAAGTTGGAGGAGATATTTACCAAATCAATCTCAGGTGATGCCCTGGTAACAAGGAATTCAACTCCCTTCCACTGACAGTTTTGCCTTTCTGGGAGAAACCCCCCAGAAACTTTGAGTTTTCAATAAAAGTGGGAGGAGGATGGAAACATCTATCATTTATATGCAGTTTTAAGGTTTGAACATCATTGACATGAATTATCTCAACTGAACTTCACAATGACCCTGGGAGATAGGTTTATTATTACCCCCATTTTACAGAAAACCGAGGCCAAGAAAAGTTATGTGACATTCCAAGGATCATATAAACAAGATTCCAGCTCAGATCTTGCTGACTCCAACCACTGCACCATGCAGTTGAGAAGGAGTTGAACATTTCCAGGTGATGCCTGTATCCTCCCTTTTCCCCACAGTCTCTCTACATACAATTCTCAAGATTCAGAGATGATGATGGCAGTGACCTGTCCCTTCCCAAGAGAGGAGTGGGGAGCAAGAGTCGACACCAAGGGGACAAGAGTTCAGGAAGATTCAGGCTAGAAGGCTCTCATCGATTCCATATGTGAAAAAGAGTATTAGAGATGCTGAATCCACTTTGGCCAAGACCATCAAACAGTCCTCACAGAGCAGTGTGGTGCTGTCCTAGGTACTTTCCAGTTAAATGGCAAAGGCCCCAGTCTTTCTCTTCTGGGATCTTCTATTTTAAGATAGCATACTTATCTCAACAGAGTCAGCTGAATACTCTCTGCTTTGAGCTATATTGGGAGAAAAGGAAGAGCTAGGTGGTTTGGTAGGTGAAAATTTTGCTTTGTCCTACTAACTGTTCTTTCATATAGGTAGCTGCTCTGCGAATGGAGTGCTAGATTTGAGGTCAGAAGACCAGAGTTCAAATCCTGCTTCTGATAACTGCTAACTCCATAACCGTGGTCAAATCATTTAGTCTCTCTTTGCCTCAGTTACCTCGTCTATAATATGGGAATAATAATAATAGTATCTACCTCCCAGGGCTGCTGTGAATATCAAATAAGATGACATGTAAGGCATTTTGCAAATCTTAAAAGCATCATATAAATGCCAATGATCATTAGTATTCTTTTATTTAAAAATTATTTGTTTGTTGATTCATTCAAATACCTGCTTAATTCCTTCTCTCCATACCATTTCCCCATTAGAGAAGGCATCATTTGACAAAAAAAGATATTTATATATAAAATTACATCTTACTTATTTCTATTTATCAGTTCTTTCTCTGGAGGTGAACTTATACAAGTTATTCTTTAGAGTATGGGAGTCTGAGCAAGAGGTCCTCTGGTTCAGGTTTTCCTCCTCCTTTCTGGCTTAGATGAGGTACTCTGGTACTGAACCTTTCCTCTGAAGACTAGGCTCTGTCAGTAACCTGTCATGACTCATTATGCCTTCCTTTAGCCCTAACATCTACATTTACTAACATGTCCCCATCAAAAAATAGTATGCTCTATCAGCCTTACTTTCTTCATCTGAAAAATGGGGATGATAATATCTGCCTCACTCACATCATAGAGACATTATGTGAAGAGAAAAATGAGATTTTTATTTAAAAATAGAATCCGTCAGGATACAGTTCCTGGTGAGGAAGCAATGCATGTCTATATCTGCTCTTTTTTGTCTAGTCTTAATGTTTCTCAAGATGTGAAGTGACTTGTCCAGGGTCACAAAGACAGTATTATAAGAGTATGAGACAGGAAACAAAGTTTTTTTCTGACTCAAGAAGCCATCTGGCTAAACACTCCACTGTGCTACATCTACTTATAGCCTTTCCAGTTTATATAATGTCCTTTGCAAATTGTGAGGACCTGTGTAAATGTTATCTATTATTATAATTATCTTTATATAATCTTCCTTCATTGATGCCTTCTTTGTGTGATGACTCCCAAGTAGACATCTTTCCTAAGTTTCAGATTAGCATCTCCAGCAATATAAGGTATCCCCAAAGTTTTTGGACAGTTTTAAATTTGTATAGCTTGTTACACCTGCTTAAAAATTACTTGTATCCAGCTTTAAGTTATATATAAATCCTATTAGAAATCTCCACTTGGATGTTCCCACCACCACTACAAGCTGAACGTCTCTTTCCATCAGAGGATCTGAGTTTGAACCTTGGCCCTAAGACTAACTATATGTGTGACTAGGCAAGACCTCTTTCCTCTCTATGAGCCTTAGTTTCCTCCTCTGTAAAATGAATTATTGAACTCAATAATTGTAGCTCTAAAGCTTAGAGGGGACTAAATCAGATACCGTGCAATTGTACCTTAAGTTCCATTGAGTCTTTCATGGAATATATCCCTAGAGTGGAGTGGTATAGTAGAAAGAATATTGAGAGTCAAAAGCTTAAATCCCAGCTTTCACATTTACTATTGTCAGATATCAGACAGGTCATTTAATCTCTCTGGGCCTCAGTTTCTAAACCTTTAAAATATAAAGATTGGCTTGGATAGGCTTTAGGGTCCCTTCTAGCTCTAAATGTATGATCCTGTGAAGTCTCTTATATGTGTTCTTTCCTGCTGTTAGAATGTGAGCTCCTTGCAAGAACTATTTGACTTGTCTATTTGTAACCCCTGTGTTTAGTGTCATTCTTCATACCTAGTAAGATCTTTTTAAAAATTTTAAACCTTTGCCTTATGTCTTAGAATTGGTACTTAGTATTGATTCCAAGGCAGAAGAGCTAGGCAATGGGGTTAAATGAATTGCCCAGGGTCACATACATAGGAAACATCTGAGGCCAGATTTGAACCCAGGACCTTCTTTCTCCCAGTCTGGCTTTCTATCCATTGAACCATCTTGCTTCCCTCTAGAAAGCTCTTAATAAATGATATTTCATTGATTCATTCATCTATTCTGGTCTCATTGCCACTGCTTTAATTTAGACCCCTAACACTTCATACCAGGACTACTATAATAGTCTTCGTGCTTCTAGTCGCACTCTCTCCAATCCACCTTGAACAGCATTGTCCAATTAATCTCCCCAAAAGCACTATTTTGCATATTTACTAACTCTTGCTTCCTCCAGTCTCCACTAGTCAAAATCATTGAAGGACTCCCATTGCCTACCAAGGAAATCCAAACTCCAGCTTTGCATTCAAAGCCATCCACAGATGGACTCTAACCTTGGATAAGTCATAACATCACTGGTTATCCATTCATTCATCTCAGGGGCTTAGAGTAGATGATCTCTAAAGCCCCTCCTAGTTCTCAGTTCTATGACTTTACTATCCCTGCCTTATGTCCAACTACTCCTCTTCTCTAACCCTCCTCTCATGCCAAACTAATGTATTCACTCTCCCCTGAAGAAATCTTGAACTTTCCAATGTTTATGCTTCTGCTTATACTTTTTCCACATCATATAATGCCTTTCCCCTTTCTCTTCACCTAATTCAAATCCTACTCATCCTTTAAGACCTGGCTCAAAACCTTCCTCCCCTGTGAAAACTTCCCTGGTCACCCCAGCCCACAAAGATCTTTTCCCTCCCTGAACTCATGGTATTTATGGTCTGTGCACCTAATTGGGTACTTAATCATGTCCTGCCTTGTGACATCCCTTGTCCTGTTGTTTTAAACTCTTAGTGATTTCTTGTATTGTTGTATCATTTTTCATACATTGATGTCTTATTTCCAACTAAATCATAAACTGTGTAAAGGTAAGGAATATGTCTTATACCTCTTAGCATTCTCCCTGTCACCTGCACACAGTAGGTAGGGTACTCAACTGGAAAAGGCACTGGATACGGATTCAAATCCTGTCTCTGACATTTACTAGTTTAGGGGTCTGAGGCTAATCACTTTCTCTTTCTGAGTCTCAATATGTTCATCTATAAAATGGGAATATTGATACATGGACAATTTATCTTAGAGCATTGGCATGAAGATAAAGTTAAATGCCATATCTACATGAATCCATTTCTAGGGTGGAGGCTCCCCAAATTCTGAGCTCCCCTCAGCATCCAGATAATTTGTGGGTCAGAATCTTCCCCAAACTTGTAGGTCATAGGCCCACACAAATCTATTTTACTTTTACATGCAGCCACTGGACACACCTAGTTTGTAACCAAGTCATTTAAAATAAGAAACAAGCTAAATAAAGTAGTAACAAGAATATTGCCCTATAATTTGATTTCTTTTTGCTGTGAATTTCATAGTGGGAGGAGTAGACCGCCATGATATTCTACTATACAGTCATCCCTCACTATATCATGGTTTATTTATCATGGCTTCACTCTATCTCAGGTTTAAGAAAAACTCTACTTCTGTATAGTGGAGTTTTCGCTATATCGCAATATTTTGTTAAAATTATGTTGGTTTAAGAGTGTAGAAAGTATTTAAGAGCATACGAAGTGTTTATAAGAATGTGAGAAAGGTTAATCAGAGTGTGAAAGGTTTATATAGGAGAGTGGGAAGGATTTATAAAGCCTTAAGTATATATATATACATATATATATATATAATAAAATAAATGTAATGCCATTTCTTCATGGATTTTCATCTATCGTGGGAGTCTCTGGAACGTAACTCCTACAATAGATGAGGGATCACTATCACTGTATAGGTATTTTACAGTACTCACTAAGGATGCTGTAGTTACTACTCTTTCATCAGCTCTTGACCACTTCAATCATCCTCTGAAAGTACTGTGATTAATAAACCTCTCTCCTACATATGAGAGGCTATATGTAGCTCTTTCTGTCTGTTCCATCTGCCTGATCTTTTAATTTCCTTTTGTGCCTCATCTATAGTCCTCATTTCAGAGACTATTTCAGTCACTTACAACTCTGATCTATACTTCATGGCATCTTAATTTTTTTTGTGTCATGGAACTTCCCTCAACTTGACAGCCCCCGGACCTCCCCCAGAATTTCTTTTGCTGTTCTTCCTCACCAATGCCACTCACCAACCAGTGTCTTCTACCATGTTCTCACAGATATATGTAAGAAAAGACCAGAGCCTAGAGCAGTGATGGAAACTGAATGCTGTGCCCACTCCCCCACCCCACACAGGGGAGGGAAGAAGTGCTCCCATTGGGCTGCTAGGTAGAGGGGTGGGTGAAATGAGGAATCTTCTGAGTGTAGAGAGGAGGAGGGGAGTGGCCCAAGCACTCTGCTCCTCTCCAAGTCTGCCATCTATGAGCAGCCCACCTTACCTCCTGTATGTTCTCATTGGCTGATGGGCAGAGGGGCAAGGGATATGAAAAAAATGTTGTCTGGCATGGTGGGAGAGGGAGAGGAGTGCAGCTCTGTTCGAGTCCCTTGACCTTTCTAGTAATGAACTCTGGGGTGGGGGTGGGGGGAGGTAGCCAAGTTCCCATAGAGAGCTCTTTGCATGCCATCTTTGGCACCTGTGCTGTAGATTCACCACCACTGGCCTAGAGCCCTAGCTCTCAAACAAATACTGATACATTCACAATGTAAGGGGAAAAGTAGGACTGTCCCTCAAACCCTTGAGGAGTAGATTTCCTAGGCAGAAGAGTTCTGAAGGGTGCACATCAATAATAACTAGCCTGAGCAGTGGACTACAGAGTGTAGGAACCTGGCCACCTCCTGATGGGAGACGGTTCCCTGTAGTCTAAGCTATTAGATTCTATACAGAATGTGGGAGCCTCTGCAGTGACTGAGTAGAGACTGGCAGCAGCTGGGACAGTTCTAACCTAGGTTGTCACTATCATTAGAGCATTCACATTTAGACCCTGAAAAATTTCCAAAATTATTTCCTGCATCTCAAAATAAGCAATCAAGGTTCAGCAGCCTGCCACAAGGTATTCATTCACCCATCAAACAAATACCCTAGCGAGCTGTGCTCCCCCTGGGCATGAAGACCTCTACAAGGTACAGTAGAATGTTCTAAAGGACAAAGGAAAAGCAGAGCCCTTGCTTTCTGAGAACTCATACAGTGAACAGAAAGATATGGGTGCATACACACACATACACACACACACACACACACACACACACACACAAATTACTAAATGTTGCTGCTTTGCAAAGCAGCAACAAATTAAACTTATGAAATAAAAGTCACCAAGCTCAGAAGTTAATCAGGGAGGACTTCCTGGAGAAAGGCAGTAGGCATGTGAAAGGAATTTTTCAGAGTGGTAGCAGGAATATAAAAATATACACATTCTTTCCTATTCTCTAAGCACAGAAGTAATGATAGCTCATCTTTGAATAGCACTTTACAGAAACAACATAAGCAGACTGGAAAATATACTGGAACTAAAAAAAATGTATTTATCTATTAAAAAAAAACCTTACTTTCCATTTTAGAATCAATACTATGTATTAGTTCCAAGACAGAAGAGTAGGTAAGGGCTAAACAATGGGGGTTAAGTGACTTGCCCAGGGTCACACAGCTAGGAAGTATCTGAGGTCAGATTTGAATCCAGGACCTCCCATACCTAATCTGACTGAGCCACCTGGCTACCCCGTCGAAAAAAAAAGCATTTATTAAGTGCCTACTATGGGCTAGGGACTATGCTAAATGCTTCACAAATATAGATCTCATTTGATCTTCACAACATATCTGAAAGGTAGGTGCTATTATTATTATCTTCATTTTATTATCAGTCATTTTGAGTCCTGTTCAATTCATCATGACCCCATATGGAGTTTTCTAGGCAGAGATATTGGAGTGATTTGCCATTTCATTCTCCGGCTTATTTTACAGATTAGGAAATTGAGACAAATAGGGCTAAGTGACTTCACCAGGATCACAAAGCTCATAAGTGTCTGAGGCCGGATTTAAATATGTGAAGATAAATCTTGATTCCAGGCCCACAGTCTATCCAATGTGCCACCTAGCTGCCTTAGCCTCATTTTACAGCTGAAGAAAGTGATGTAGAGAGAGACAGACTTGCCCAAGGCCACACAGTTAGTAAGGGTCTGAGATCAAATTTGAACTCAGAACTAGTTAGCCTCTAAGATCCCTTCCAGTTCTAAGTCTTATATAATTCATTTAATCCTTAGAACTACCCCTCCATGTTGACATTTTTAAGTCCTACCTTCTGTTTTAGAATCAATACTGGGTATTGGTTACAAGGCAGAAGAGCCGTAAGGGCCTTTCCATTGGATCACGCAGTTAAGAAGTGTCTGAGGCCAGATTTGAACCCAGGATCTCCCATCTCTTGACCTGGCTCTCAATCCACTGAGCCAATCTAGCTCCCTACCCTGCAATGTTAATTTGATTTATCAAACATAAATATTATTATTCCCACTTGTAAACTGGGAAACTGAGGTTTAGAGAGGTTAAGTGACTTGTCCAAGTCACAAACAGTAAATGACACAACTGGCACTTCAACTCTAGACTTCTGCCTCCAACGCTAATTTCCATGGACTGAATAGGAAAGTGGATAATTGTAAGATCATCTACGAAGTCTATAACTGAGGGTGTGTGTGTGTGTGTGTGTGTGTGTGTGTGTGTGTGTGTGTGTGCACGTGGTCAGGAGCCTCTTGGGACTCTGTCATTCCTTAGAGTCTAGAGGTAGAGGGGTGATAAGCATCAAGTGTTTCCTGTCCTTGGAAGGAAATCTTCTCTTTTCAAGTGATTCTCTTTCAGTCTCTGGCTGGCCCTTTCAAGGTAGCAGCTTCCCAGTGCTCAAGAGCCCTCACTCTCTCCCTTGCTGGGTCTGAAAGTGTCTCAGTCCAGAGTATTAATCGGACTCATTGACCCTTTATTCATCTTTCCCCTGGCCCAGTTCTAGTTTCCTTTATCATCTTCACAATGCTCTATAAAGCTGCATAGGTCTGCCTATGTCAGAGAAGGAGGACATTTGCTGCTCAATCCAAACAATGAAATGGGGGAAAAACAGTGAGAAGGTTCTGTGTGGAGGGGATTTAATATGGGTTTCCCAGATAGCCTTCTCCAATACCCAGATATACAGCACAGACCTTGGCAGCCATCAGGTCCCTAGCTTAAATGTGAGAAGACTGAGCTTTCTTGGTGTATCTTATCTTATGATTAAGGGAAAATTATCAATGCATCACCTCCAAAGTCTCCTAAAGCTTGTCTTTCTATGGCTTCCCCCCTTTTCTCTGCTTCTTTCCTTTCCTTTTTCCTTTCTCCCTCCCCTTCCTCCCTTCCTCTCTCTCTCTCTCTCTCTCTCTCTCTCTCTCTCTCTCTCTCTCTCTCTCGTTCTCTCT
>NC_058132.1:199725664-199763498 GCF_016433145.1 Gracilinanus agilis
ATATATATATATATATATATATAAAGCATTTCACAAATTTTAAAGCATGATGTAAATATTCTCACACCCAGGGCTGTGGCAGCACACCTTCCTTTGGTTATATATTCTAACATCTTACTTTGTAAGAACAAGAGTAAATAACTCTTCTCCACCTTTTCAAAGGAGAAAAGAAGTTGGGCATAATCTGGAACTTGAAGAATGGAGTTTAGATTTGAGTAAAGCTTATTGGCCCTAGAATTGACATGACTATAACATTTCCTTCCTTAGTGGCTTGTAAGGTAGTTAAGATCTCATTTATGTGGGCTGAATTACATGAGGACCTACCCAGAGGCAGGAGAAAAGGAGCTACATCTGGACTTCTGAATCAATAATAGCAATAGTACACTTTTCTAGACTGCTTTAATGTTTGCAGAAGTCCTTTCCTTGTGACAGCCCAACTATAGAAGTAGACAAAATATTCGATAGGTAGCATGGTGTGATGGATAGGGTCCTGGAAATGGATTCAGGAATATCTGCATTCAAATCTTACCTCAGACACTTCCTTGGCTTAATGACCATGAGAATATCACTTAACCTTTTAGGCTTTCAGGTTCCTCATCTGTAAAATGGGAATGATGATGATAATACCTACCTCATAGCAGTGCTGTGAGGATAAAATTAAAATACATAAAGCACTTTGTAAATATTGAAGCTTTATATAAATCTTGGTTAGTATTATTCTTGTTTTCTAATTAAAGAAATTGTGGATAAGAGGTTAGTTAAATGACTAAAAATATGGAAGTCATACGTAACATTTTATCTCCATTCTACCTTTATACAAACAGTATCCAGCCTAGAATCATTAGAAACCAGTTTGTAAAACTCTATAGGAACAAGGTACATTTTTCTTTGCAACAAGATACCATTCCTGAATAGACAGAACCAAGATGGTAGAATAAAGGCAAAGACTCAGCTGAGCTCTCCTAAATTCCCCTCCAAACAGTGTATGATGCCTCAAAATGAATGATGAAGGAGCAGAACCAACAAAAGGATGAGGTGAAACAATTTTATAACCCAAGACAACTTAGAAGGTTAACAGGAAATGTCTGTCTCACTGGAGTGAGAGTGGAAAGTAATCCAGTGCAGGTCACAGCAACACAGACCTTACCCTGGCAAGATAGGTTTCTATACCCAAATGAGTGTGTATGTTAATACTCATTTGGGTATAGAAACCTATCTTACACTAGAGGAAAGTAGGAATAAAGGGGAATAAGAGAAGTGCGGGGATGCTGATAGAAGAGAGGGCAGATTGAGGGACACAGTGGACAGAAGCAAAACACTTTTGAGGAGGGATAGAGTGTAAAGAGAGAGTGACAGGGAAATAAAAGGAGAGGGGAAAATAGAATGGAAGGAAAACCACAGTTTCTAATCATAACCATGAATGTGAATGGCGAAAACTAAATGGCAAATGACTTTAAAAGTAATATAAGCAATGGATTGATTATGGATTTGGATTATAAACTGATTTCAGATACTCTGCTTGCTGTGCCTGCAAAGTATCTTCAATTTATATCAGTGAAGTGAAGCTTACAAATAAACTTCTCTTCAGGGCCAGGCACAAGAACATTAAAGAGACTCTGGTTATAAAAAATAAAATATTTATTGAACTATATAAGGATAAAAAAGGATTTCTAACTCTAAGGGATTCTAACTCCACCCAAATAAAACTCCCTAGTTCCACAAGGAACTGCTTCTCCTGTTTTCACAGGCCACATTAATCCTTCCTGATCTGACTCACCCAAATTTTTACTATTCTAAATAAACTAACAATATTATCCTTATAATTCTTAACTTCGCCTTCAAGTTATAAAAATAACAAAGGCTAGCTGGTTGAGTTTCAACAAGAATCAAGTTTGGACTCTGAGCCTTAACAGACTCAGAATCCAAACCAAAGACCAGGGTTTTCTTTGGTCTTCTCAGAGTTAAATCAATCTATAAAACAGCAATAGGCAGTCAATAGTGTTCCCGAGTTGGAAAAAGAAAACACTAACCTCCTTCAGGTTTGTCCCTCAGACAATGAGAGAGAGGGAAAGATATTACTTCTTCCAGCTCTGAGAGAGAAAGGGTCCCTGTGTGTGACTCTGCCAACTGCCAAAAAAAACCCCATTAGACTTGAAACTGACACTCTGCCTCACCTCTGTTTGAAATTCCAATTCTTTCTCAAGCCAGCTTCTCTACTTCTTATCTCTAATCTAATAAAACAATAATTATTTTCTAATATCATCCTTATAACTCATCCACAAAACAGAAGTAGATAGCAGAGTGGATTATGTGACTTAGACATCAAGGGTGATACCATAAACAAATTAGGGGAGTATGGAATAGTTTACCTGTCAGATCTATGGACAAAGGAAGCATTTTTGACCATGCAAAAGATAAAGAACATTAAGGGATATAAAATAGCTGGCTTTTGAGACATTAAATTAAAAAAAAGTTTTGCACAAACAAAACCAATGCAGCCAAGATTAGAAAGAAAGTAAAAAACTGGGAGATTTTTTTTTACAAATTCTTCTGAAAAAAGGTCTCCTTTCTCAAAAATATAGAGAAATAATAAAAATACAAGTCATTCCCAGTTGATAAATGGTCAAAGGATATGAACAGACAGTTTTCAGATAAAGTAATCAAAGCTACTTATAGTCATATTAAAAATGCTCTAAATCTAAATTGATTAGGGAAATTCAAATTAAAACAATTCTGTGATGCCACCTCACTAATATGATAGAAAAGAAAAATGATAAATATTGGAGGGGATGTGGGAGAATTTGAATGCTAATGCATTGTTGGTATAATTTTAAACTAATCCAACCATTTTGGAGAACTATGGAACTATGTCCAAAGGGCTATAAAATCAGTGCACATTTTTTTCTACTTTATTTTTTGTTGTTCCATGTTTTATTTTACAATATGACTATTATGGAAATACATTTTGCATGACTACATGTATATAACATATATAAAATTAATTGCTATCACAAAGAGGAGGGAGAGAAAGGAGAGAGGGAATTTCGAACTCAACATTTAAAAAAAAATATGAGGGTAGCTAGGATGTTCAGTGCATTGAAAGTCAGGCCTAGAGATGGGAGGTCCAGGGTTCAAATTTGACCTTGTATAGGTATTTTCTCTAACCTCTCTCACATTTCTCTACCTTTATTGTTTCCCACTCTATTTTTGTAAATAAACTTCTGACTTGAGATATAATAACTCCAGTCAACCATGTTATTTCACATAATTTAAATCCAACCACTAAATTTAAACCTTACATATCACTATGTTAAGGATATACCTTTTAAGCTGTAAAATACTCTGTTAATATATGAACTGCACTATATATTATATGCATATGACCAAGTTCCAAAAAAAAAACCATAAATATTTTTGCAACATGAGTAGAGATTGCTTTTGCCCTTATTGGGTAATTCCATCAGTGCTAGATTTATTCCACAGGTCTGAAATGAGTCGAAGTATTGTTAATTAGAGAAACACCCCTGGGACCAGTCCTAGACATTCCTGGATATAAATTCATTGTTGTTTCAGTCAACTTTGTGACCCCATTTTTGATTTTCTTGGCAGAGATATTGTACTGGCTTGTCATTTCCTTTTCTGGCTCATTTCATAAAGGAGGAAACTGAGGTCAATAGGTTAAATGATTTTCCCAGGGTCATGAAGATAGTAAATGTCTGAGGCTAGATTTGAACTAAGGTCTTTCCATTCTAGCTCCAGTGCTCTATCCACTATACCATCTAGCTACTTGTATATAAGGTACTATCTGAATATTGGGTACTAGCTGAATCAATATAATCTCTGAGTAGAAAAAGATTTTCTTGACTTCAGTATGATTAAGTATAAAGATATTTTAGACAAGGCTTGATGGGGGTGGGGATGGGACAGAGCCAAGATGGTGGCTTAGGAGTGCCTAAAGCCCAAACCTCTCCAACAATCCTTCCAAACCAATATTTATAATACGCTTCAAAGAAAACAGAACTCTAAACCCAAGAAGAAGAAGTCATAAGACTCTCCTACTAAAAACAACTTGAAAGGTAGGTACAATGTGTTTGTTTTCATGGGTTAAGGGAGAGATGTACTGGCTGAACACCCTCCCCCACCCAGTGCTGAGATCTGCATTAAGATCAGGCTGTATGAGCCTTAGGCAGAGACTGAAGCAGCAAGGGTTCACCTCTGACCCACCACACATTGTCCAGGGCTTTGATAATGGCTGGCAGGGAGGAAATGGGTGTGGGGGTGGGAACCTGGCTGGAAACTTTTGGCCCTCTGGCTACAGTGAAAAATTTGCCCCAGGGTAGACTAGCTCAGCTGGCTGAATCTAGTATACCAAGAGAGGCTTGAGAAAAGAGAAGATTTGGCCTCAGGGCATAACAACTCAAGAACTCTGGTTCAGTACATCAATAGAGGGGCAAGTTTATAGTCCATAAGGCAGAAAAATAAATAAATAAATAAATGAGTTAACAAGAGGGGGAAAAAGCTACAATTGAAAGTTTCTATGGGAGTAAGTACCAAAGAACAGAACCAATGAACAAGAATGAGATCCAGAAAACATCAAGCAAAGTCTTAAAAAAAAAAAAAAAAAAAAAAAAACCTGGGAATTGAATATAGGCTATGGCAGAGCTCAACAAGGAATTTAAAAATCAAATAAGACAGGCTGAAGGAAAATGGCAAAAATAAAATAGTAGCCTAAAAAGCAAAACAGGTTAACTGGAAAAAGAGACACAGACAGTGAAAGCCAGAATCAGTCTGCTAGAAAATTACACAAAATAAAATTGGAAGAAGAGAAAAATGACTTGAAAGGAAGAATGGACCAAAAGGAAAAGGAGAATCAAAAGTTTGCGGAAGAAATTCAATCTTTAAAAATTAGAATTAAGCAATTAGAAGCAAAGGCTTCATGAGACACCAAGAAATATTAAAACAAAATCAAAAGGATGAAAAAAATTAAAAATAATATGAGATACCTCATTGAGAAAATAATTAATATGGAAAATATATCTAGGAGAGGCAATTCAGGAATTATTGGACTACCTGAAAATCATGACAAAAAAAAATAAACTAGACATCATACTACAAGAAATTATGCCCTGAAATATTTGAACATGAGAGTAAAAGAGAGATTGAATGAATCCACAGATTACCTCCAGCATTAAATCCCCAAATGACAACTCCCAGTAATGTGACAGCCAAGCTCAAAAACTCCCAGGCCAAGGAGAAGATACTACAAACTGCTAGAAAGAAACACTTCAGATATCATGGAACCCTAATCAGAATCACACAGGATCTGGCTGCATCCACACTGAAGGACCAGAAGGCATAGAATATGATATTCCAGAAGGCAAGGGAACTGGGTCTACAACCAAGAATCAACTACCCAGTAAAACTAACCTATATTCTTTCAGGAGAAAGTATGGTCATTTAATAAAGTAGAAGATTTCCAAGCATGCCTGAAAAAATGCCTAGACTTAAAGAGAAAATTTGATGCCCAAATACAGAATTCAAGAGAAACATAAAAAGGTAAATAAGAAACAGAAAAAATTTAAGGACTTCAAAAATAATGTCAAATGGCATGTATTCCTACATGGAAAGATGATATCTGTAACTCTTAGAAGATGTTATCATTGTCATAGTAGTTGGAAGAAGTATACATAGAGGGTGTAGTGGTAAGCTGTTTAAGATGATATGTCAAAAATACAAAAAAAAACAAGTGGGGAAAAGAGAGAATAATACTAAGAGAAATAGGGAAAAAAGGTAAAAGGGGGAGAAATATATCACATAAAGAAGCACAGGGGTGGGGAGGGGAGAATACCAATACAATGGAAGGGAGAAAGAGGTTGGTCACAGGTAATACTTAAACCTTACTTTCATTGGAATTGGCTCAGAGAGGGAAGAACAGATCCATCAGGATACAGAATTGTCTCTTACCCTATAGAAAAGTAGAAGGGTAATAAGAAACGGGGTGGTAGGGAGGGAATTAATTCAAGGGAAGGAGAGGTTGGGGGGGCATTCAAAAGACCATGTAGTAAAAGGAGAATAGGATGGGAGGTGGTGGGAAGAGGACTAATATAAGGGAGGGGGAAGGGGGGAGACTGATTAAAAGTGGAAGGTAAAAGGGAAAGGAGAAAGGTTAGGATTAAAGGAGGAAGTAAAAATGAAGGAGAATACACAAATGGTAATCATAATTGTGAATGTGAACCCATAAAATGGAAGTGAATAGCAGAATGGATTAAAAACCAGAATCCTACCAAATGTTGTCTACAAGAAAAACACTTAAGGGAGGTAGATACACACAGGGTAAAAGTAAGAAGCTAGAGCAGAATCTATTGGGCTACAACTGAGACAAAGAAGGCAGGAGTAGCAATCATGATCTCAGACAAAGGTAAAGTAAAAATAGATTTTATTAAAAAAGATAAGGAAGGAAATTACATCTTGATAAAAGTTAGTATAACTAATGAAGAAATATCACTACTTAACATATATGCACCAAATGGTATTGCATCTAGATTTTTAAAGGAGAAACTAAAGAAGCTAAAGGAGGAAATAGATAGCAAAAGCATATTAGTGGGGAACCTCAACCTTCCCCTATCAGAGCTAGTCAAGACTTGGGTTGACATACTGAAAAATGTACAGAAAAAGGGAAGTAGTAAGGGATCACAAAGTTTTGTGGAGTTCTCAATTAGTCCCGAGGAAGGCAACCAGGATAGTGAAAGGCCTAGAGTCCATGTCATATAAGGATCAAATGAAGGAATTGGCATTATTTAGTCAGGAGGAGAAAAGACTTAGGAGAGACTTGGTCACTGTCTTCCAGTTATCACTTCAATTTTGACTGGTTACAATATGGAGGAGAGATTAAATTTGTTCCATTTGATTCATGGGATCAGAACCAAGTGCAATGGGTAGAAGTTGATAAGGGACAAATTTATGCTTGATGTCAGAAAAATCTTTCTAATAATTAAAAGTGTCAGAAAGCCTCCAAGAATTGATGCAGAGTGAAAGGAACAGAACCAGGAGAACATCATACACAGAGACTGATACACTGTGGTAAAATAGAATATAATGGACTTCTCTACTAGCAACAATGCAATGATCCAGGACAATTCTGAGGGACTTATGAGATAAAATGCTATTCACATTCAGAGGAAGAACTGTGGGAGTAGAAACATAGAAGAAAAAAAACTGCTTGAACATGTGGGTTGTTGCAGATATGATTTGGGATGTAGACTTTAAATGACTGCCCCAGTGCAACTATCAATAATATGGAAATAGGTCTTGATCATGGATACATGTAAAACCCAGTGGAAATATGCGTTGGCTATGGGGGTGGGGTTGGAGTAGGGGGTAGAGGGGAGAAAAAGAACATGAATCATGTATCCATAGAAAAATTCCCTAAAAATAAATGAATAAGTGATTGAATTGGCTAATTAATTAATTAATTAATAGGAATAAATTAATGATACTTATATTTTTAAAAGTGTCAGAAAGTAGAATAGGCAACTTCAAGCAATAGATAGAGGGTATAAAAAAAATAGATAGAGGGTATCCAATCCTGCATAAACTTACTAAAGTTGACTTAGAACCCAAATTTTTCTTTGATGGTTCAGAGACATTTCAAAATTTTTCAGAGTTGCTGAATTTTCTTTCCTGATACCAGTTCTCATTATAGAGTATTATCTAGCCAAATGTTCCCCTTACCCCAGTTATTTAGTAGATAGCACAAGTAAAAACTAAATAGCATTTTAATGGTTTCCTAATGTCTCCTGTTACTCCAGTAACTCTGGAGCAGGAAAAGATACTTTGCATCTTTGGACTGCTGTGTTGGAGGGAAGCAGGGAAAACATGTCTAGCGTGATCCAGTATCTTGCAGCATTTTTGCACTCCCTGTCACTGTTTAGCTAAACTGCCAGCCACTACTGTAAATCAACCAATTAAAATAATCACAACTGGCCTGATGATGATTGATAGATTAACTAGCCAATGATGTTGGTTTACTCCATAGAAGATCTCTAGGGTATCACTAGAACACCATTCCTTCATGCCTCTATCTTGAATCAGAACTGGACTTCAGGTGGATTTGGTTACTGAAAAATAAAGAAGAACCTTGATGTAATGTAATCTTACCAGAAAGCTGTCCTACACCTGAACCTAGAAGATAAAATAGAGGGTGGTAGCTATATAAGAAATTCTGAACTTCTAAACAAGTTCAATTGATGGAAGACCTGCTTATGAAATGAATGCTTTAATAATGTCTCACAATAAACTCTGGTTTACTGTTTTAAAAGCACTTCCGTTTCAGTCTTCCTAGGAAGTTGGTGATATTTTCAATGTAAACTGATTTGCCCTCCTCTTTTTTTATCATAGCCTTTTCCATTTCTGGGTTTTGTTCATGACCTATCCTATCTCTAGAATGGGCTTAAAACTGTTACCATCTGTTAAGTCCCTTCCTTCCTTCAAAGCTGAATTTAGGTTTCACTTCCTTCTTAAAGCTTTTTTGGATTTCTCTATCTCTGTCTGCCTTCTCAAACTTGCCTCCTTTCTAAACTTCCCTTTTCCTTCTACCATGATATTCTCCTGCATTCTAGATTCAAAACTATAATTCCTGAATCTTCAGTATTCCTCAACCTATATGATCCACTTTCTTTCCAAATTCTAATTCCATAATATCTCTCATATTCAACCACTCCACACTACTATCATGACCTCTAGTTCAGGCCTTCATTGCCTCTCACTTGGATCATTGCAATAGCCTTCAAATTTGTTCTCTTGTATCACATCTCCTTGATCTCCAATCTATCCTCCATATAGATGCCATAGTGGTTTTCCTAAAGCACAGGTCTGCAATGTCACTCCCCCATTCAATAAATACCAGTGATTGCCTATTGCTTCTAGATTAGATATAAGTTCTTCTGTGTGGCAGTTGAAGTCCTTTATAATCTGACCCTAATATACCTGGTGGTACAATAATTAGAGCACTTGACTTAGAGTCAGAGAGACCTGAGTTCAAATTCTGCCTCAGAAACTGATTAGTTGTATTTCATGGGCAAGACACTTAACGGCTTTGGGTCTGATTCTCCTCATCTGTAAAATGGGCTTTTGAAACTGATGGCCTCTAAGAATGTCTCCAGTTCTAAATTTATGATAATGATATCATCCTATTTCAGACCTATTATGTATTACTCTCTTCCTATAGTCTACTCAGACTTGCCTACTTGCTGTTCCTCACACATATCATGTCATCTCCTATTTCCAAAAGTTTGTACTGGTTATGTGCCTCTGCCTGGAGCATACCAATCAATAAACATTTATTAAGTTCATTTATTATGTAACAGGCACTGTGCTAAATTCTGAGGATACAAAAAGAGGCAAAAGATAGTCCTAGCCCTTAAGAAACTCATAATCTAATGGAGAAGACAACAAGCAAATTACACACACACACACACACACACACACACACACACACACACACACCCATAAACTGTAGACCTCATAAACAGGAAATAAGTAGCAGAAAGAAGGCACTAGAATTAAGAGGGGTGGGAAAAGACTTCTCGTAGAAGTGGGATTTTAGTTGGGACTTTAAGGAAACCAGGGAAGGCAGTATATGGGGAAGAGGAAAGAGAGTACAATAGGTATGGGAGACAGCCAGAGAAAATACCTGAAGCCGAAAAATGAAATGGATAGATGCAGTGTCTTGTTCATGTAATAGCAAGGCCAGTATCACTAAAACAGTGAGCACATGGCAAGGAGAAAGGTATAAGAAGACCAGAAATATAAGAAGGAACTAGGTTATGAAGGGCTTTTGATACCAAACAGAGTGTTTTGCGTTTGTCCCTGGTGGTGATAGGAAGCATTTGGAGTTTACTAAGTAGAATGCTTGGAGGTTGAGATGAAATAGTGGGACCTCTTCTTTAGGAAATTCACTTTTATGGCTAAATAGAGGAAAGAATAGAGTAGGAAAAGACTTGAAGTAGGCAAATCCACAAGCAGATTATCGTAATAGTTCAAGCATGAGGTAAGGAAGGCCTGTACCAGAGTGATTATATCAAATGAAAGAATCTCTTAGTATCTTCTTAGAATCCTTTGTACTCTTCAAGGCTTATCATTCCAAGTATCTATTTTTTTTTATCAAATCTTCTATATGAAGCCTTTTCTGATCCTCCTCCCTCCAGATCTTAGTGTTTTCCTCCTCAAATTATCTTGAATTTATTTTGCATATGTAATAGGTGCCATACCTTCTTTAGGCTCTAAGCAGGTGTTGTTCTTCCCTCTCACATAACTTGTCCCCATATTAGCAAATATGGTCCCCAAAGTGGGTATCTGCTCTACTATAAAGATTCTAGTAGTAACCCTTTTGGATGGCTATTCTTACTACTATAGTTCTTGAACTCCTATGTATTTCCCATTAACAAATAAGCCAGATAACTCTATTATATCTTAACAACAACAACAACAAAACAATCAAAAGGCAATTAGAGGACCATACTATGCAGAATTCCACCCATAATATGTATCCTCAGAAGGGTAGCTGCTACTACTATTCTAAAGATTCTAGGGCTAATCCTTTTGGGTGGCTGTTCCTAATATTGTATTTCCCAAACTCCCACTTGTGTATTTTCCATGAATAGATACACCAAATGACAATTATATTTTAACAAGATTAACAAAAACACTCAAAAGGCAAATAAAGCACCCTAACTCTACAGCATTCTGCCCAGAATGCTCTTTCCCACCACTACACACATTGTTGCCTAGAGGTAGAATGAGCACAAACTTAAAGTATCATATTAATTAGATATAAATGTAGGGAACCCATTTGGCTAAAACAACTCACAACTCTGGAACCTCAAATCTCAATGTCCTTTCTGCACTATTGTTCTCACAAAAATCTCTGGTAAGTCTAGCATCTGCGTTGGAAAAGTAGTTCTCCTGAAAAGTATGGCTACTCTGGTTGCACTGGACAGCTCCTCTCTGATGCTACATCACTGAGAGAACAAACCAAATTCACTGCTAGGCTGGGTTATGTGTTTTCCCTGCCAGAGAAGTTCTGGGTTCTTAAGGAAAAGACAAAGACCAAAGATTTGTAAGTGCTTTCTCCAGGTCTTCTACTTTGGTTGGGTTCTGAATTTCTTCACCTTCTATTCATCGGGAAACAGAAAAGAAGTGCATCTTGTCTTCCACATAGCTCTGAGGTCTTAGATCAGCTTTTCTTTTCCAGAGGAGAGGCCCCTCATTAAGAAAGTTCACTCTTTTTATAATAATTAATAGAACGTTATCACAACCTCATCTATGTCAGCTATGCCATAACCAAGCAATGTATATTTGTCCATTAGACATGAAATAGTTCTAGAGTTCAGAATTCCTCATTTATTAACTACAGAGTTCTCCTATTGGTCATACGCAGTTGAATAACTGGGATACAAGGCATTGAAACTGAATGAGCAAATGTGTTTTCTCTGTACCCAGACTTCTTACTGTTTTCTTTATAGAAGGTTCATGTTTGTCTTTGTTTTTGCCCCTTCCAATAAGCAAATTAGCAATGTTTTAAGGGGCATATATTTATTTGTGTTTCCCCTGTTGGAATATAATTTCTTTCAGGTTAGGGTCTATTTCATATGTTTTTATCCCCATATCTACCCTAGTGCCTGACACATAGTAGTAGTTAATCAATATCTTCTAAATTATTTCCCTGACATACCCTCCCCAAGCTGCAAATGATTTCTCTGGAAATTTTTCAAGGGCAGATATATTGTTTGCATATGTCATATTTCTTCTTGTATCATCATTATTTGTACATATGCATTACCCTACACTGTTAAATTATAATTTCCTTGAAGGAATTCTTTGCCACCCCATTACCTAACACTGTGCTCTGCACATAATAGGCACTTATCAAATTCATGAAATTAATTTAGTAAAACAGATATTATCCCCATTTCATACCTGGGGATGGAAGAATTTGTGACTTACCCACTATAACAAGCACATAGCTCACATGTCTCCAGGCTAATTTATGTGACCCTAAGTTTTCTGCCCCTAAGTCCAATGCACTGTTCACTACACCTGCTGCCTTTATTTTATTACTGAGCACATTTAAATGTTTCTTTACTAGTTGAGGTAAATTAGATGATATAATAAGTATCCACTACTAATCAAAATAGCAGTAAAGCATCTCTGAAATTATAAGTTGATGGGCAAAGAGAATTCTCTTAATAAAAATTTGATTTATATCCAACTATTTAGGAACATGCCTATTGCAAAATATGTCATCAATGAAATATGATAGGACCTCATTTTATGGGAATAATACATTCCAAGATCCTCTCACAAGTTGAAAATTGAACATAATATTGAACCCTATTATTTAATAAGTATTACATATATGAACACACCTAGCTACTTTGTGATTTTTCTTAGCCTTATCAAAGATCCCGTCATGACTACTTTTATACTTTGTGGCCATTACTAATAACTAAATAGAGTTAATGAAACAAAGAGAAGCATTGCTTTGACATGGGCATAACTTGTTACAAGCAAGAACTCCAGACAAAGACTGATGTGGGAACTAATGTTTGGTGCAAAAACAATGTAATCACTCACACTAATGCTTCTCAGAACAAGAATGAGCTTGATTGGGTGAACTGCTGGGAAACTTTAGGTTGCTTGGGAAAATGACATGAATTTAGAATGTAATTAAAATTTTTTATTTTATTTATTTTTCTCCTTTTTGGATTATTTATCATATAAAGCTGAATTTACTTATGTTGAATTTGTGTAAAATGAGGTTATACTGTATATGAACTTAAAAAGAAAATAGAAAGAAAAAAAAACAAGCATTTATAAAGCTCTTACCATATGCCAGGCTCTGTGCTAAGTATTTTACAAATGTATCATTTGATTTTCACAACAACCTTGTGAGGCAGGTGTTATTATTATCATCATTTTATAGTTGAGGAAATAGAGGTAGACAGAGGTTAACTGACATACCAAGGGTCACACAACTAGGAAGTGTGTGAGGTCAGATTTGCCTGACTTTAGGCTCAGGGACATATGGGAAGAATAAGGGATAACTGATGGACAGCCTATATATTCTACTGGTATTCTTATGATATTCATCAATCCATCAAATATTCAGTTCCTGTAATATGCTAGTCTCTAAGGATAGAAATAATGTTATTAGGGGCAGTTAGGTGTTTCCGTGGATAGAGATCCAGGCCTGGAGGATGGGAGGTCCTGGGTTCAAATATGATTTCAGACACTTCCTAGCTTTGTGACCCTGGGCAAGTCACTTAACCCCAATTACCTACCTCTTATCACAATTCTGCCTTGGAACCAATACTTAGTATTGATTATAAGACCCAAGGTAAAGGTTTCAAAAGAAAGAAAGAAAAAGTATAACTAAAACAATTCCTAGTCACAAGAGTTTATATTCTAAGGGAGAGCAGAATAGAGAGACAATAAGTATACAAATAAATAAAAAGCTGTTAAATGAGAGAGAGGATAGTAGTAGTTGAGGTGATCAAAAATGGCTTCATTTAGAGGAAGGCATCTTGAAGGAAGAGAGAGGCTATGTGGGACAAAGGGGAAGAGAGTTAGCATTTCTGTTACGAGAGCAAAGTGCAAAGACCGAGATTGGAAGGAGTTTTTTGTGTGAAGAACACAGTGAAGGCCAGGGTGGCCTAATTGCAGAATTTGGGAAGGCTGTAGATAGAAGGATTGAAGGACATCACTAAGGCTAAACAGAAGAGTTTACATTTGAACCTATAAGAAGCAACAGAGAACCACTGGAGTTAGTTGAGTAGGAAAATGATACGGTCAGGATTTCTTTTGAAGAAACTCACTTTGGCAGAAATATAGAACATAATAGCATGTAAAATTAAGAATGACTCCCAACATGCTAATTAGGCTTACTATGGTGAACTTATAGGAGAACAAGGATAAGAGTCCCACAGGATGGGCAAGAAGGAATGGGTTGAGAATGGCATCATCAAAGGAAATAGCCACACTGATGAAAGCCCAGTTTCAAGGTACAAATGTAACCCAGTCCTACAAGATAGCAAGCAATAGAGAGCTTCTTTCTGTTGCTCTGGGGTCTATGTTTACACAATGCAATGAATGGAAAGACAAATGAAGGAATTTGTCAATACAGAGATGATGTGGTATAACAGAATGAATACTGAATTTAGAGCACTTAAATTGGGAGCACAGGACCTGCATTTGCAATCCAGACAACTTCTGTGAACTTGGACAAGTCACTTAACTTCTTTAAACCTCATTCTTCAACTATCAAATGAGGAGCTTAGATAAAAATCCCTTTTAGCTTCCCTTCCCTTCCCTTCCATGGTTTTCTCCATTTTCCCTTGTTTGGAAGTATAGGAATTATCATCAACATTGAAGCCATAAAATGCTGTTTCTGAATTGGACCAGTTCTTCCCTCCTTAGTTAACTTGATGGTGTTGCCTTTCTCCCTCCACACTCCCCAACAGTTCACCATAATTATACCAGACTTAGTGGAAACAATCAATTGGCTTAGCCTACTATAGCTCAAAAATCATGAGCTCGAGAGATCCATCAGTTTCATCCTCCCTGGTAGCTGGAATTATAAGTATGTATCATCACACCTGACTATGTGGACATTTGCCAATATTTAGGGGTTTGCTGTCATCTAAACTAAAAATCTAGATGTTAGGAGGTTGTTCATCACATAGCTTAGTCTGTGTGTACACTGTGCTCCTAACTTAGCCATTTTTACTGAATTATTTTGTTAATTCAGCTAAACAACTGACGTTTCAGAAGACTTGAACTGGTATATAAATAGAGGTGACCCAATTGGCCAATTGTCTTGAGGTAACTGTCTTGGCCACAGATAGAATTTTGCAGTCTCTGAGTCCAATAAACCTAATGTCAAAAGGGGTGGAGAACAGGAGTGAACAAAGAAAAAATATGTCATTGAAAAATCACCCAATATTTTCATCCTGGGACTCTTTGGGGTAAATTATGACAAGAGTCTATATTTTAAGCTACGATATTGAACTGCAGATCCACATTTCTAACTGAATTGCTGAGTATTTTCCCTTGGAACTTAAAGTCAACTTGTCCAAAAGAGAACTATCATTCTCTTCCCAGACCTTCTCCTGTCTCTGACTATCTCATTCCTGTCAAAAACATCACCTTTTTCCCAGCAACTTCAGCCTGAAACCTCAGTGATTATTTTTAACTCTTCCCTTTCCCTCACCTCCCACACTGAATCTTCCTGAGCTATTTCAACAGCCCCTAACTGGTCTCCTCATCTCTAGTCTCAGCCAACTCAACAAGTCTAAAATGTACTTGTCTTCCCCTTAAACCCATCCATCTTCTGAACTTCTCTATTATTGTCAAAACCTTCATTATCCCTCCAGTCATCCATGTTTGCAATCTCTCCAAATGTCTGATGAGTTGCCAAATTTTGTTATTTCTATTGCCATAACTTGCCTGTATCCATCCCTTTCTCTCCACCCACATAGCTGATATCATGGTGGAGGCCCTGCCTCCTCACTATATGCCTGACCTATTGCAATAGCCTGATGATTGGACTCCCTTCTTTAAATATCATTCATTTAACTGCCAAATTACTCTTCCTAACTCATAAATCTGATTGTTATCTCCTCCACATTTAATAAACTCCACGGCTCCATATTCAAATATAAAATCTTCTGTTTGACTTTTTAAGGTCCTTCCAGTCTATTGCTTTCCTTCCCTTTCAGTCTTTTTACTTTTTATTTCTTCCATTTACTTCTTATGTGTAGAGTCTATGGACTCTACAATCCAGCAACTAGTTGTCTTTATTTTTTTTTTACAAGCAACACTCATCTCCTTACTCTGTATCTTTTCATCTTCTGTCCCCCTTCCTAGAATTCGCTACTCACCTCCATTTATTGACTTCCAGAGATGCCTTCGAAACTCAGCCTAAACTCAACCTTCTTCAAGAAGTCTTTTCCAGGCCTCAGCCTTTACCCTTTTATTCCTTACTCAGTGTTGATGCCATCCCTTAGAAATTGTTTTCCATTTGTCTTATATATATGTTAATAAGTACATAGTAGTTTGCAGATCATCTTCTCATTAGAATGTGAGCTTCTTGAGGACAAAGATTCTATTTTTGTCTTTCTTTTTATCCCTAAGCTTCAAACAATGACTACAGCAAAGTAAGTACTTGATAAATAAATGCTTGTTGACTATTTCGACTGGCATAGCCACCAAAGTGATTTTCTTAAAGTGTAAGTCTGACCAGAGTTCCTTCCCTTCCTTAACATACTCCAGTAGTCCTAATTATTCTTAGCATTGTAAGAATGGGATTGATGCAAGGGGGATGGGACAAAAGGAGCCAGAAGAAGGCAGTTGGTGACAGTTACTGACAGTTGAGACCAGAGAGAATTCTGGGAATCTCTCCAGGGAGGAAGGAGAGGAGGACTTCCAGCTGAGTACTGAGAGAGGGAGGAGGTGGACATCCCAGCTCAGATACAGTCCTGAGGGCTTCCTGAGGATCTTTCATTTGGAAATTGAAACCCTAATTCCCTGATCAAAGCCATCTCTTCGAATCTCACCCATCAAGACTTCAACCATAGAGTTAGCTAAGTTTTTGGACTCCATTTTGGAAGCAAACTCTTAGTCTCCTATTCCAATTACCCAACCTTGCTGAGAGACCTCCTTTCAGTCAAAATTTACAATTATAGAAAAAGGATAGAAACAGAAAACTAGAAATAGAAATAGAAGGACAAGGAGGTAGGGGAAGAATCTTGGAAGTGGGAAGCCCAAAGGTTCCCTCCTGAATGAGAGATCCCAGAGAAATAGAGAAGAGGGCACCCCAAAAATCCCTCTGCCCTTCACCCCTTTCCCTGAACTGTGAATAATAAAAGCCATTCATTAGTCAGATAGCATTCCAGAGTATCTGAGAGACAATGAGGGAGAGGGGAACCACAGCTTGGTCTGGCTACCTCCATCTTGAAGCCAGAGCACCTGCTGTGAAATTGACTGACCTCAGGGGAGGCTTGTGTGAACCCTGCCCTCATTCAGAATCGGATTGGGGTACCACATATCTTATCTTATAGGGAAGCCTCACCCCCAACTCCTGTGGGGCGGCACAACCATCCAGGTCACACAGTTTTGGGGGTGACACTCCCTCAAAGTCTCCCAAAGTATATTCGGTCCCAGGGAGAGCTGGAAAGAGAGACTCACCACATAGACTATCTCTCTCTCTCTCCCCCTTTGATTACCATTGGTTACAGGCTATCATTATTGTTATAGCATGAAATATAAATTTCTCTGTTTAAATTCAAAGTTAATATTCAAAGTTCTTGACAATCTGGTCTCTTCCTATCTTTCAAGTCTTATATATTATTTCCATTAGCACACTTAACAATTTAGCCATATTGACCTACTTGTTGTTACTCATACATGTCAATCCATCACCTTTCTCTGGGCCATTGTACTAGCTGTCTCCCATGCTTATAATGCTCTCCCTGCTCCCCTTCACCTCTGCAGCTTAGAATCCTAAAGAAATCTTTCAAGACTCAGTTCTAACTATATTCTAGAGGAGGCCTTTCCTCCTGGCTCCTCCAACTGCCTCTCTCTCTCTTTTCTGTGAGATTAATAATTAATGTCCAAATACTCCAAGTATTATAATTTTATAATGTTTATTTATAATAACTTGAAGAAAAAGGAAAAAAAAAACAAACCTCAGTAAAGAAAAAGGCATTTCCCTGACCACACATGTAGGAGAAGAAAAAGGGGTGGAGTTACTAAACTACATACAAACACGCAAGGACACTATGTGGATGAAAGAAAGAGGATGCTGAGTAATACTAAAGGAATTTGGGGGAACATAGTTCAAAAGGTACAAAATTTCCACTCATTTCTCTCTCTCTCTCTCTCCCCCTATCTGTATATAATATACATACATACCTACATATGTACATGTTATTTCCTCCATTTGAATGTAGGCTCTTTAAGAATAGGGAATTTTATTTTTATCTCTGTATCTCTTATGCCCAAGGGGATTTCTTCACATTGCTGTCAGAATAATCTTCCATATTAGATCAGATTACAGATCTGATCATATCCTTGGCTGGAGCATGGCCTCCATAATCTTCTGCCTTCCTAATTTTTTAACTCTGTGTAATATTATTCCCCACCATTGGACAAGATCTCCTGCCTCTTGTTGAAAGGGGAGAAAAACCATTTCAGAAAGCACCAGACTCCTCCCTTCCAGGGAGGAGGAGAAAGGTCATTACATCAACTCTCCAGACTTATCTTTTGCCTTGGAACAAGGAACTCTTTTCATATCCTGTCCCTTTATGTGACCTGCCTAAGAACCCCTCAGAGGACTCTGTCCTGAAGCCAAACTCCCATAGACAATGAAAATCTACGTAAGCTTATTTCTCAGTGATTAGCAACTCTGCCCTGGTCATATCCTCTTTATCCCAATGATTCTGATTTGCTGTTTTCATCACTCAATCTTGTTCCTTTCTCTCACTGCTCAATACACCATCCTGGCTCTCCTCAAGCCAATCCCTTCAATGCTGCATTCTAAAGCTGCCTAATCCTTCCACTGTGCTCTCTGGAATGCTGGCCCCATAGGCAACAAATTTGCTCTCATATTAAACCTTTTCCTTTCCCTCCCCTTCCAGATTCTGGTACTTACCGACAGGACACCTGTCTCCCTCTCAATGACACAGCCTCCCCACTTTTTAAATCCTGGTTACACATTCAGTCATTCTCCTGATTCATCGGTCAAGGCAGAAGAGTTGAAATACTCTTTGCTCTTCCTTGCCACTTCCAGGGTCTGTCTCTACTACCCATCATTCAATAACCTCTCTTCCTTTGAAGCTTACTTAGTCCACATCTACTACCTAACCAAAATTCTGATAGGTGTTGTTAACCAACCTAGAGGACATTCTCCTTATTACCAAAATGAACTCACAGTCTTTCCTCCTCAATTCCCATCCTTATATTGGTGGCTTCGACATATATATGAATATTCACATAAGCTTCTAACCTCGAAGTTCCTCAACTTACTCAATTCCCATTACCTACTTCTCCATCTCACCTAAGCTACACACAAAGATGGTCATATCCCTGATCTCACAAATCCACCACTTCCATGTTAATGAATCATGAATTTTGAAATTCCTTGTCTAATGATAATCTTTTTTCATTCTACATCTCCTTCTGCTTTTCAACTTCAAACCCAGTTCTTCATCCACACTGTGACCTCCAAACCTTTAACCTCTCAAGGATTTTTATTGCCCCTCTCAAGATATACTGTCCTATGAAGGAACCTAAAGACAAATTACATCCACTGAGGAAAAGCAACCATAAAAGACATGCTTATGAGTTTGCCTGGAATTTCATGGCAGGGTCATATCTCAAAATAGCAGCTCAAAAGAACTGTCTACCTAAGACATCTTTTGAACTTCCTTCATAATAATCCTTGAGTTATTCATTACTTTGATAACCAAAGAAGCTTTTGTAATGTCACAATCAAATGATCCAGACTCTCTTTTCCCCTGTTTCTGTACACCCTCAAGTTATTGTCAGTACTCCTCAATTGCTTGGCTTTGTAGAAATGCCTTAGGAATGTTATGGGTAAAGTCTTCTCATAAACAATATTCTGTGGGAAAGTTATGCTCCTAAAATGATGTTATGCTTAGTACTCTATTTCCTATAAAAAAATCTTTCTCTTTGTCACAATAAATGGAGAGATCTTGCATCCCCTCTCTGGCCCTTGTTTCTCTCTCTCTCTCTCTCTCTCTCTCTCTCTCTCTCTCTCTCTCTCTCTCTCTCTCTCTCTCTCCTTTCTCTATGTCACACACCAGTTCTCATCACTGTTCTCTCTTCCCCATCTTGACTCCCTGATGAACCAGTCAAATTTTATATTTTCTTCTTTTTCTGAGTCTCTTGACTCCTTATTGTATTGCCAGTCTCGTTCTACCAAGCCTTAACCCAAAATAACTTCTACTCTATACTACTTATACTTTTATACATGTGTTGGTAAATAAATTTGCAGAAAATCTTGAAGCCATGCTGACTGGGTCCATGACAAAATTTTGTTATCTAATTTCATCTGAATCCTCACTGCTGTAAGGCAATCCTTTTATATTTCTCACTACTCAATTAAGCAGAGTAGTTTTTACAAACCTTTTCATCCTATCTTAAATCTTTCATGGTTTCTTTTTGCTTTATCCTCTCATCTGAGTCTCTTGCCTCATATTTCACTGAAAAAAGAGAACATTTGAAGAAAGCCTTCTTTTCTCCTTTCCTCCTTACCTCATATCAACCAATGACTTCTGCCACTATCTTATTCTCCTCTGTCTCACATAATAAGATGGTTTTTCTCCCTGAAAAAGCCAATTCCTCTAAATGTGCCAAGTGATGCCTTTCCATTCTGTATTTTCCAAGAGATTGCCCCCTATTACTGCCATTTTCCCACTGATCTTCAATTTCTCCCCATCTACTGACTTATTCCCTGATGTCTATAAAAATGCCAACATTTCCCCCCATTTTCAAATGATTCTCACTTGATTCCTCCATCTTTACTAACTACCATATCATAAATCCCTCTCCTTTTTGGGTAATCTGCTTGAGAAGGCCATCTATTTCCTTTCTCCTCACTTTCTTCTTAGCTCTCCTACAGTCTGGCTTCTGACCTCATTATTCAACCAAAACTGTTCTCTCTAAAGTCATTAATGATTTCTTAATTGCGAGATAAGACTTTTTTGGATCTCTATTCTTCTTACCCTCTCTGTTGCCTTTTACACTGTTGATCATCCTTTTCTCCTTGAATACTATCTTTTCTCTAGATATTTGTGACACTGTTCTCTTCTGGTTCTCCTCTATGTAGCTGACTTTTTCTCACTCTTATTTGCTGAATCGTCATCCAGATCATACCTGTTAACCTTGGTTGACCCTCTTCTCTTCTCCAACTACCCCATTTCACTTGATGAATAGTTTCCCATAGTTTCAATTGTCATTTCTAGGCTGCTGATTCTCCTATCAATTTTTCCATTCCTAGCCTCTCTGCTGTCCTCCAGACTTGCAATTCCAACTACTCATTGGACATCTAAAACTGGATGTCTAGTTGACATTTTAAACTCAGTATGCCCCAAATAGAACTGATTGTATTTACTTCCAAACATTCTTGTCTTCCTGGCCTTCCTATTACTGTTGAGAGGACCATCATTCTCCCAGTCCCCCAGGCTCACAACCTAAGAATCATACTTGACTCTACATTCTCATTCACTCTTACATATCTAATCTGTTGCAAAGGGTTATCAATTCACCTTTATATCCTCTTTTGCATATGCCTCCTTTTCTCTTCTGACATTGCCACTACCCTGGTGCAGG
Source organism: Gracilinanus agilis (assembly GCF_016433145.1). NCBI lineage: Eukaryota > Metazoa > Chordata > Mammalia > Didelphimorphia > Didelphidae > Gracilinanus > Gracilinanus agilis. The sequence goes on from NC_058132.1 coordinate 199,747,076, forward strand.
TTCTTATCACTTCACATCTGAACCATTGCAATAGCCTGCTGGTAGATCTGCTTGCCACAACTGGCTCCCCACTCCAGTCCATCCTTCATTCAGCTGTTAAAGTGATCTTCCTAAAGCCCAAGTCTGGCCATATTACCACCACCTTCCCATTTAGAAAGATGCTCTCTTTCAATTCCAGAAATAAATCCCAAATCCTCTGTTTAGCATTCAAGTTTTTCATCACCTCTCCCCACTCCTACACTCCCACATACTTTTTTTGTCTTCTTGCATCTAATACTCTGCCTCTGTCACACACTCTATGATCCAATGACCCAGACTTGATTCTGAGAATTTTTATTGGCTATCCCCCCCTTGTTGGAATCCTTTTCCTCCTTGTCTTCTCCTCCTGGCATCCCTGGATTTTTCATGTCCTAGCTAAAATTCCACCTTCTGGAGGAAGCCTTTGCCCAATCTCCCTTAATTAGACTGCCTTCTCTCTATGATTTATCCTGTCTATAGCTTATATATGTTGTTTACATGTTATTCTCCCCATTAGACTGTGACCTTGAGAGCTGGGATTGTCTTTTGCCTTAATTTAATTCCCCAGCACTTAACACAGTGTAGTAGGTGTTTAATAAATGTTTATTGACAGACTGACATCACATACTCTATTCCACACTGAAAATGTGTTTTTCACTTATTCCCATTTCAATGTATGCATTCTAACCTCCATGCCTTTGCTCTGCTATTCCATTTCCTGTGCCTGGGATAGCCTTCCTCTCCATTTCTGCCTGTTAATGCTCTTACACATTCTTCAGTATTAAGTTCAGTTGTATCTCCTCCATGAAACCTCTTCTCTGTAGGAAAAATACTTTCCTTCCCAGTGCTTCTTTCCTGGTTGATTACTGTTCCATTTTCTCTGACAATTAATTATGTTCTCTCCCTTTTTCATTTATTGTTTATTTCATAACAGCAAGTACCAAGTTTGTGCACAGTTATATTTCTTTCAGTGGCCATCCTTGTACTCTGCACATATTCTGAACTTAAATATTTGTTGTATTGGGAAGCTGATGTCAATTTGGGTAGGATTATTGCTAAGAAGACTCTATGCCTTTCTCTGGTTCTGAGTTCTGGGTCTACAAAAAGTGCTTAACTCTGGTACACCATTATTTTATGTTAAGGGTGGCTCAGCCTTTCACCCCATTAGGCAGGAGGGTCCCTGACAATTCTGACAAGGGGTGGGAATTGGTTAGGCCATTCATTGGTTCTGAAGGTTCTTCTATTTAAAACAATTTGTTAGGCACTCCATGATTTACGGCTGCAGTGGAAAATGGGGCTGAGTATTGATTCTTGGCCTTTTCTATTGCAAATGGGCGTAATGTTTTATAGGATGTCAGAATAATAGCGGTGGGCACTCTATCAATGTCAAATGTTAAAAATGATCAGCTATTGTGATGTAGGAGATTAAATATGAAAGCTTGATGGGTATATAAAAGTGAAATGGCAATAATAAAGGGATTTTTATGTTCGGCTCGTTGCTCTCTGGAATCCACCTGGGGAGCTATTAGAGCCAATTGTGCTGATCAGTGACATATCACCATGGGTTAAAGGATGGGACAGGTGCTCCCCCTCCTTGGGCAGCTTGGAACAGGGCAGGGCATGGTGGTGGTGATGGGGGAGGGGAATCAGCAATGGAGAGTGATGAGTTCATTTGTGAGTGTCAGGTGTCTTGGGCAAACCACTGCAGAGCTAAGATGTGACTTCTGGAGGTTGCTGGGAAGAAAGAACATGAGTCAACTCTGAGAAAATAATAGACTCCAGAGATCCTTTATGCCACCATCCTACCCATGGGTGCCAGAGGGTACCTAGCAGCAGCGTGCTAGTAAATGTTTAACACCTAGATCTTCAAAAATAAATAAATAAGTATGAATTTAATCTAAATTATTAACATTTTATCCATTGGTTTTTTAAGTCTAGAAATCAACAAAACAATAAACCAAGTCCTGATTTGTAGCATTTGCAGATTTCCAAGGTATAAATGCTTACATTGAAATTCAATAATTAGTTCTCAATAGCTGGTGCAAGCTGACTCCAGAGCACCCCTTATACCTAGTTTCTTCTTTATAATTTCCAAGCTGGGAGCCGGTCATTTCCAAAACAGTCATTCTAAGGGTGGGCCACCCTTAACATAAAACAATGGGATACTAGAGTTAACACAGTTCTGTTCAGGGTCACATTTCTGGAATCAAAAACTCCTCTTACCTTCTGGCCTCTGAGAGGAAAAAACAATTTGTTGTGATACTCTTTTGACAGTCTAACTTCTTTTAGTTAGGAAAAGAGAGAGGAAAGAGAACAAGGTATGAGTATACTGCATGACCTCTCCAGAGTCCATCCCATCTAAGACTTTGAAAGATAAATAATAATAGATAGCATTTCTATAAAGGACTTTAAGATTGGAAAAGCCCTTTACATATTTTTCTCATCTTCATAAGCCTATGAGGTAGATACTATGATTATACCCATTTTAAAGATGAAGAAACTGAGTCTGAGAAAGAATAAGTGACTCGATCAAGGACATACAGCTAATTAGGGTCTAAAATAGGATTCAAAATTAGGTCTGTTTAATTCCAAGTCCAGTGCTCTACCCACTATACTGCCTAACTACTCATGCATTCTGAGTTAGCCTGAGCAGCTTCCCTTTTACCAAGCCCTTTAAGGTGACAACATCCCAACCAATGCAGGGAGGGGGAAAGGATGCTATACAAGGCTAGGGGAGAGGAAACCAGTCAAGGGCTGTCAGTCACAGCTGTGAATTCAATACCTAATGTGAAACAAACACTGTACAGAGCCCTGTAGTGATGAGGATGGGGCGAGGGGAATGGTAGGGGGCAGACATTGACACTGTTCTTGCTTCCAAGCTTAAACTCTATATAGGCTGGGTCTAGAAGATCATCTGTGTTGCAGGGAGGCCAGTAAATGGGGAGGGGACAGGGGGACAAGAAGCAGAGAAAGAAAAGAGCTCAAGGGCCATCAGCGCTATTTCCTTGCTACTCTTTCCAGAAGCAAGTGGACCATATAATACCCATAAAACCAGCCTGAGAACTAATACCAGGTCCCTTCTCAAGCAGAGGCAGGCTGTCAGTCTGACAGCTATCAAGCCAATCAGAAGAGTAAATTAAGGTGTCCTCTTTTTTTTCCTTTTTTTTTTTTTTTTTTTGGAGGGGCAGGGGGTAGTTAAAATGCTGATCCTCAAGTGACAGGTTTCTGAGCTGGTAGTGAACTGTCACTCCTGCCATCTCCACTCTGGAACCTCTCAGGAAGGGGATGTCAAGGAAACCAGCAGGCTCCTTGTAGACAGTGGCTGCTCCCTAAGGGCATCAAGTCATAAGTCACTGGAGAGGGAACACTGTTTGATCTCCCCCTGGAGACCACAGTAGAGCTCCAGTCTGTACCAGTTCTGACTGCAGTGGGGGGCTAGAGCAAAACTTTTCCCTTGCTGAGTAGAAACTATTTTTTCTCCTTATAATTATGGCATTAATAACTAAGTAGTGTTTCTTTATCAAATGATACTGGGAACATACACATGTATGCATAGACGTACACACACACACACACACACACACACACACACACACACTCACACACACATTCTGGAGGCCGAAACCCTAATCATTTTTTTAATTGTAAGCAAAAACAAAGAGGGAGAGCAAGAAATATACACTGGGACAAATGTACCCTTAATTACACAAGGACTTTATTAGCTAGCACTAATTAAAGCATTTTGCGAAGTCTGACAAATGTCTAAAATTATTCACTTTAGTAAATACTTTGACGCAAGCAATTTGTTTAAAACTAGAACTTGGTGAAAAAGTTCAAGTAATTTTATTTTTACCCAAGTAGCACATTATGAGATGTCGGGGGGAATAATTAATGATTAGTAGCTTAATGGTAGAGTTACACTCATTATCCCACTTCACAACTCCTGCCAAGATTCTCAGCCACAGATTTTCAAGCTCATTTCTTTCTTGAGAGAGCTTTGACCTCCCTCTACAAAGGTACCCATTTTGTAGACAGTATTCACTGAAACCTGGGGAGGCTGAATAACCCCTCTGTCCCAAACAAAGACCCTAAAACAGACGAAGCATCCATATCTGAATACCATTGGGTGTATAGCTATTATGAGGCAACATGGTGCCTTTTCCCCAGGGTGCCAATATGGAGGTGAAAAGAGAAGCTTTGACCTTGAAAGAATAGCCTTCCTGCCCAGTAAAGGAAGGGCCTCCTTGAGGCAAATACTGCCCCTATATTTTGTTTCATAATGCTTAGTTGGATCATGCCACTGTTCCGAGGCAACAACGCCACTGTGAGGTCCTATCATCATGGCATTTCCCTCCCAGGGCTCATCTTCCCCAACCCAGACCATAAAAGTAATGGCCATACTATCTGGGGATGGGTGTAGTGGGCAAGTTCCCTCCTGATGTGACTTCACCTATAGTTGGATTATCCTTATTTTTCATTTCTGATGCACTACTTCACCCTATCCCCAATAGAATTTCCCCCCAGGTATCAGAATATGTAGTTATTACTCTGCCGAGTCCCCTGATTGAGTCATTTCCTTCATTGGTGGCTCACAACCAAGTTTCAGAATTGAAATTCCTTATTCCTTGGAAATGAAATTACACCTCTATCATAATTCTCTAAATAGTCCATATCCTGTATGGATGGTTCTTAGTAACTGACAGGCCCTATCCCACTCCTTGGAAAGGGGAGGTGACACATGCAGAGGAATCAATCTCAGTCCTGCCATTTATCTTGATATTCCAACCATTTCTACACAAACATGTAAGACTGATCCTTCCAACAGAGACATCATCCTAAGCTCTGAGAGAACTTGACTGTCAACATCATTACCACCCCCAAACGTGATCTATTCTCTCCCTTTCTTCTGATGTCCTTTTTGCCCCTTTATATTTTAATTCCAAAATTATGTTGATTCTTTTGTTTTTATATTATATTCATTTCTGAATATATTTTTCTCTATTCTTCTATGCAGTGAACCATTCCTAGAAAAGAAAGAGGAAAAAAGAAGTTCAGGCAAACTAAGCAGTACATAATAAACTAAGGCAACGGTGGGTGTAAAGTTCTATACTCGTAGTCCAACACCCCTGCTAAGAAGATAGTGAGATGCATTTTCTCATCTATTCTTTGGGGCCAACCTTAGTCATTATAATCATCCAGTGTTCAAGGTTAGACATTGTTGTTTTTGTTGTTGATGCCATTCTTTCCATTTACATTATTGAAGGCATTGTGTATATCATTTTCCTGGATCTGCTGACTGCATATCAGTTCATGCCTTCCCTTGCTTCTATGTGTGGCATAAGCTCAGCTTCTGTCCTTCTGGAATCTAGGAATAAGAAGAGGGGTTAGGTGGAGAGTATCCTTCTAATGTTATAGCTCATGAGCCCCTACTAGTCTACTTCACCCACTGATAATCACTTGATAGCAATTAGTCATCCAAGTAGTATATTAAGTGTAGCTGGATTAAAAAGTATCCAGAAGACTCACCCTAGTGCAAATATTAATAATATGGAAATAGGTCTTGATCAATGACACATGTAAAACCCAGTGGAATTGCTTGTTGGCTACAGGAAGGGACGGGAGGAGGGAAAGAACATGAATCATGTAACCATGGAGAAATATTCTAAATCAACTAATTAAATAAAATTTTTCCAAAAATAAAGAGTCCAGAAGAAAGTGGACTCACGCTTAGAGTACACATATATCAAAAGGGCAATTCATACTTCTTGGCTGTTGGATGTCAAAACTCTTCTCCTCGTTGTGTTGGCACTCATAAAACTCCACTAGACATGTTACACTTATTCAAGTGGACTGCTTGTAGAATCTTGAAGCTACCTTCCTCAGTATGTCGAATTTGCCCTCAGCTTCTGAAGAGGTCTCTGTTGCTAGTCACTGCTCTTCCAGGGACACTGCTACAAAGGAAATGAAAGAGTTCAAATCCCTCTGTCCTATGAAGTTCACAAGGGCCTCTTCTGGCCAAGGTAGGGGCATAGAAAGTTGAGACTTCTCTCCTCCAAGCAATTACTTCTCAGGGGTTCAGGTGGAATGAATTTCCAATTCCAAAGTGGCTTGCTGGTTTTATAGAATCCCCCTATTTCTCTTATAAGAGTTTTTGAGTAATATTTATTTCACTTAATTTTTTGTGGTTTTCGGTACTTCATCTGAGCATTGTTTATTTCTACCCTTTCACCACATACATCAGAGAATGATTTTTGGCCATATATTTGTGCTAGTTCTCTATAAATCTTGAACATTAGAATAATGTTAGAGATTTTGGGCACAATTTTCTCCCCAGTCAACACCTTATCTTCTCCCTCCTTGCATTTCATTTGCATGTAATTTCATTCCAATTGCATGTAATCAAATTTATGTATTTTATATTTTTAGTAACTAAAAACTCATCCTCTATCCATATCCATAGTAGTGAAGGATATCTGATCTGATTCTCTTCTAATTTTTAATGGTATAAACTTGAATATTATGTTTACTTTATCCATTTTGAGTTTATTGTGATATATGATATAAGGTGTGGGCCTAAACCTAATTTCTGCCAAATTACTTTCCATTTTTCCTTGTAGTTCTTGTCAAATCGGGAGCTCTTCCTCAAGTAATCTGTGTTCTTGGGTTCTTTAAAAACCATCACTTGCTTATTGTTTTTCACATGAGGACAATTACATAGTTATTCAATATATTTTGATTTGGTCACATGCTCTTTCTAGATAATTCACATAATGAACGTGAAGTTTGGATTTTTGGTTCTGGATTATCTAGGCTGACTAGACTCCTTGAACCGATTATATCATCTGTTCAGCCTTCCATTTCACCTTTGGTTTATAAACACAACTCTCCCTCTCTAGTTTGTTCTTGACACTTCCTTTGCCTACCTATCTGCTCCTTACTAGTTAGTATGCTGCCTAGAGGAAGAAGAATTGACTAGATGAGCCATGATTTTCCTTCCAATCTATAATTCTCTGATGTGGACAGAACTATAACCGGGAATTCTTGTGCTGAGGGGCAAATTCAGTTAGAGGGAACAAGTCATATAGAGGATAATTCATTCAAATGGAGTACAGTTTCACCTGGAGTTGGAGGAGAGGTAGCCCATCCTTCAGATAATCCAGCTAATACCTTTATGGCATGGTCTTTGGGGAAGAGAGGTAGGAAGAGAAGTGCCAAGGGAAGAAGAGATTACACACAAAAAGTTATGGCCACAGGGAAAGATGAGCAATGGCGACCAGATCTTTGTGCTCACAACCCAGGACAGGTCAAAGAATTTGGGGAGTGGAGGTGTTGGTATCCATAACAGAGAGATGGAAAGGCAGAAGCTGCTGCAGGAATAAAGTGTGTCTAATCCAGATACCCCGAGAAACCCTGGGATAAAACCCAATTATCCCCACTCTGCTGATGGCTCTAGACATAGGTCACACCAGGTCCACAAAGTCTCTCAGACCAGGTTAAAATGATAACACTAGTAGTTCATTTGAACACTGCACTGACATTACACTTTTGCATTCATACATTTAACAAAATCTCTTCTCCATATGAATGCTATTACATTTTCATGCTCCCAAGAGAACCAAGAGTCAGCTAGAACAGGTGTCTATCAGGTTCATTTTCCAAAATGGAGAATTTTCCCCAGAAATGTAGCTAATTAGTGGCAGAGTGAAAACCAGATCTTGAACCCAGGACTTCTAAAGGAACTGATACTACCTACTAAGATGACTTCTTTTAGGCAGAGTTGGAAGTTTCAAATGAGACTGGTGTAAAGAGAATATTCCCTCCTCACATTCTCAATATGTTCAGTTCTTCCCCTTTCCTCCATATACATATACATATGCATATGTATATATACGCATATATATATATATATATATAACACATACACACACACACACACACACACACACACGACACATTTTTCTTTTTCTTAAACCAAAGTTTGAAGCGAAATCCACTGTGGGCTGAAGGAGGCACTTTAAACTTCACTCGCTTCAGAGTTTAAATGGGAAGACTTGACAGGTATGCTAATGCCCCTCTATTAAGTCTGCAGAAAATGACATTAAAGGTATTGGTTAAAGACACGGCTCAGTGTTTGAGCAATTTAATGAAGTGTTACACACAAGCTGACCTTGTAGAGGGAGAAGCTTGAGGCTTTCCCAATGTTTCAGGCGGCCCTGGCCACTCTGTTTGACATCTGAGCTTAACACCAACCCCAGACTCATTACTGTCTTCCAGCTGCTGGAAACTGCCATGGGGGAGATCGCCCTTTGCTCGTAAAGTCCAGTGACAAGGAGAAGAGGTAAAAATAGCGGCTCGAGGCCCAAGGCTGGGTGAGGCTGGAGGTGCTGGCTTGACTGACACGCACGGTCAAGAACACAGGTTGTCATCCCCGAGGGAGGAAGGCGAAGGGTGGGAGAGCTTGTTTGTTACCTGGGATGGTTCCAGAAGAGCCAAGTCGGATCCACGGCCGCCCTGAGAACTTTGCACCAAGTGTTCAGCTGGTCTTCTGATGACCTGATTTATGGAGTGAGCTTGGCGGACTATGGAAAAAGAGTTTCTGGTGACAGTGAGGAATAAACTTTCTCCTGGACTGCAGATTTGCGCCACCCCAACTCTGCTGCTTTCAAGGAGGAAAAGAATCACTGGATATTAAACTAGGAAAGGGACCTTTGGAGGATCTTGGTTAGTTATTAGGTCATCAGAAAAGGATCTGGGGAATATAAATAAACTGCACACTCAATAAGTACAAACAGTATAATACTGTAGCCAAAAAAGCTGATGAGAACTCGGGCTTCATTAAGGTAATAAAGTCCAATAATAAAAGAGAGTCCCATATGGGGCAGCTAGATGGCACATGGATAGAGTACCTTGCATGGAATTAGGAAGACCCCTTTTCCTGAGTTCAAATCTGGCCTCAGACACTTCCTTGCTGTGTGACCCTGGGCAAGTCATTCGACCCTGTTTACCTCAGTTCCTTCATCCATAAAATGAGCCGGAGAAGGAAATAACAAACCACGCCAAAGTCTTAGACAAAAAAAAACAAAAAACCCAAATGGGGTAATGAAGAATTAGACACAACCAAAAAATGAACGAAAGACAGAATCTATGTACCAGGCACCATAGGCACAACAGTCCCGACTCTAAGGGGCTCACACCTTAATGGAGGGAAAAGATGCAAATCAAGAAAGAGAAAAAGTAGAGGAAGGTATTCTCAGAGGGAAAGACATGGGGGAAAGGTCCAGCATTTGAATTGAGTTTTGCCAGAAGCTAGGGAAACTGAGGCAGAAGGGAAGAGAGAGCATTTCAGGCATGGGGAAAAGCCTGCAAGGCACTGGAGACGTGGCATCAGATGGGAAGAAGAGCAAGTCGAACAGTGTCGCTGGCTCATAGAGTGTAAAGAAGGGATTAAAGTGTAAAGAGACTGGAAAGGTAGGAAGAGGCCGGGTTGTGGAAAGTTTAAATGTCAATATAAAGGTGAGCTGATACGATCATTATTGCCTGTCTTATCTCCCCAGCAGAATGTAGTTTAGAGTAGCCCATTAGGTCTTTGGAGGGCAGTTTTAAAATAATCATAATCATAAATAGTCATCTTTTCATTTGTTTAGTACTTTGTACTTTCTAAAGCATGTTTACATTGGTTGTCTCCTGGGCATCTTGCAATAAGCCAAGGAGGAAAACAACAACAAAAAAACCCAAAACAGGTTTTGCTCATTTTGCTGATAAGGAAACTGAAGCCCAGAGATAGTCATTGAATTTCCCCAAACACATGGTTAAGTTAGTGGCCAATCTGGAACCATAACCCATTTCTCCTAACTTTTCACTATTAAAAAATAAAATTTAAAAAAAAAATATATATATATGAGTCTGGGGACATGTCCCCTGATGACACAGCTGGGTGAAACATGACAATGGCTCTAGCATTTAGGATAATTGAATGTCACAGATGGAAGGGACTTGGAGATCATCTAATTCAGAGATATTAAATTCAAGACTCAAGAGTGCTGCCCAAACCAGATTAAAATTTAATTGAGTGGGGGGGAGCACAGGGGGAGTAGCTAGGTGGCTCAGTAGATTGAGAGCCAGGCCTAGAGATGGGAGGTCTTGGGTTCAAATCTGGTTTCAGACATTTCCTAGTGGTGTGACCCTGGGCAAGTGAAAACCTTACTGCCCAGCCCTTGCCACTCTTCTGCCTTAGAATACTTATTATTGCTTAGTATTAATTAATAGTATTAGTATTAATACTTAACACTGATTCTAAGAAAAGTGTTTAAAATTTTTTAATTGGTAAATATACAACAACATAAATAAAAATGCAATAAAATATTCATAATGTTAATTTGTTGTTGTCTTTTTAAGTCAGGGCTAGGCCTGGAGTCAGGAAGACTCATCTTTCTGAGTTTAAATCTTACCTCAGCTGTGTGACCCTAGGCAAGTCACTTAATCCTGTTTGCCTCAGTTTTTTCATCTGTAAAATGAGTTAGAGAAGGAAATGGCAAAACACTATAGTATCGTTGTCAAGAAAACCCCAAACAGGGGCAGGAAGGTAGCTCATTGGATAGAGAGTCAGGCCTAGAGATAGGAAGTCCTGGGTTCAAATCTAGCCTTTGGACACTTCCAACTGTGTGACCCTGGGCAAGTCACTTAACCCCATTTACCCAGCTCTTAGCACTCTTCTGCCTTGGATCCAATACTTAGTATTGATTCTAAGATGGAAGGGAAGAGTTTTTAAAAAAAAAAAAAAAAAAAAAAAAAAGGAAAGAAAACTGGAAATGGGGCCATGAAGAGTTAGACACAACTGAAATAACAGCAACCACAAAGTTAATATGTAGCCTGAAGGGATCTGTAAGTATGGTTTAGTGACCCCTATTTCTATTTGAGTCTGATGCCCATTGATCCAGTCCAACCCCATCATTTTACAAATAGGGAAACTGAGGCCAAGAGAGGAGGAATACCTTACTTGATGTCACAGAGCTACTAAGCGAGTGCTCAGGACTGGAAGTTAAGCCTTCTGGTTCTTTTAGGCAAGTCCCTTCAACCTTCTGCCTGGAAGAGAATACACAAGACCATAAGGGGTCACATCAAACAAAAGAAATGAATCTCTTTAAATAATAATAACTTGGGGGGCCCCTAGGTGGCTCAGGGGCTTGAGAGCCAGGCCCAGAGATGAGAGTTGAAATATGGCTTCATATATGTCTGGGCTGTGTGACCCTGGGCAAGTCACCCAACCTCCATTGCCTGGGGGCCTTTACCACTCTTTTACCCTGAAACCAATACACAGTATGATTCTAAGACCAAAGGTAAGGGTTTAAAAAGAAATAGGTAAATAACAATAACTTTTATTTCCAGAATATTTTAATGCTTACAGTTCTACAGAAGGTAAGAGTTATTAAAAAAAATGGGAAAGAAAAGCAAAAAGGATCCAACCCTTGCTAGCTGTGTCACCATGAGATAGTCATTTGAGAGGCTCAGTGGCCCTGGCTATAAATGGATTTGGAATCAAATTCTGCCTTTGCTATTCTCTGCCCATGTGATCTTCAGGAATTCACCTCATCTCTATAAGTCTCAATTTCTCATATGAGAAATTATATGAGAATTTTATTTCTCCTTTTATGCATATTAATTTTATAAAATGAGGGGGAAGGGATTCTAGTAAATTATTTTTAAAATTCCCTTCAAGTTCAAATTTTAAAAATTGGAATAAGGCAAGTCTTTATGTGACCATTAAAACAAGCTTCTTTTTAAAAAAAAAATTTATTTAGAATACTTTCCATGGTTACACGATTCATGATTTTTCCCTCCCCCCTTCCCAGAGCTGACAAGCAGTTCCACTGGATTTTACATCTATCATTAAAACAAGTTTCCTGTAAAAAAAAAAAATTCTACCTCCAACTACCCGCCCCACAACCAAGTTTGAGTTGGCCATCCGTATAACAATAGTAAAAATCTTCTGAAGTATGGGAAGGGACTCTGATACCTGCTAAGTATGTAATCATGAAAGAGCCATTTTGTCACCTATAAAGTAGTATGAGGATGATACTTGTACTATCTAGCTCATAGAGCAATAGAGAGGAAATGACTTGGTCAGCTTTAAGTGCACAACATCATAAGTGCCACTGATGTGACTCTTTAAAGTCCCCAAACTGTTTTATATTTATTATCTTATTTGATGCTTCCAATACCCTAAACGTTAAAGACCACAGATATTCCCATTTTGCAGATTAGGAAACTGAGACTCAGAGAGGTTAATACTTTGCTAAGTATCATTTAGTTTGTAAGTTTCCAAAGCATAATTTTGAATCAGGTCTCCATAATTTTAGATTCATCACTCTATCAATACTGTCCCTCATACATAAATGATTATTATCACTGTGATTATAAGAATACCTATTTTTTGTTGATCTTTTTACATGATAATAATAATTTGGTGATTCTGTTTCTCTGGGCCTGGGATTAATTTTTGAGTCTCTTGGAGAGTAAAGGGAGAATGTAAAAAGGAGTGTGATGTTTAAGTAACAATTCATTCATTCAAACATTCATTCATTAATTCATTCACTTGATCATTAAATAAGATGCATGAAATTCTTATTCTGTGCAAGAGTATTGTGCTAGATGCTGATGAAACTGCAAAGATAAACCATTTTTTTTCTTTTTTCAAGACAGAAGAGTACTGCCTAAAGCAGATTAAAATTTAATTGAGTGGGGGAGCATGGGGGGAGTAGCTAGGTGGCTCAGTGGATTAAGAACCAGATCTAGAGATGGGAGGTCTTGGGTTCAAATCTGACCTCAGACATTTCCTAGTGGTGTGACCCTGGGTAAGTGAAAACCTCACTCCTGGGCCCTTGCCACTCTTCTGTCTTAGAAATGATACTTAGTATTGATTCTAACATAGAAGATAAGGGTTTAAAATTTTTAATAGAGAAATATATAACAACATAAATAAAAAATATTTTTAAACCCTTACTTCTGTCTTAGTCTCTATTCTACCACAGAGGTGGTAAGGACCAGGAAACTGGGGTTAAGTGACTTGCATAGAGTCACACAGCTGGGAAGTGTCTGAGGCCAGATTTGAACTTAGAGCCTCCTATCCTTAGTCTTCGTGTCCTGTCCATGGAGCCACTTAGCTACCCCACCCATGTTCTCTTTTCTGAAGCTGCTTACATTTCTTGATGCTTATGGTAACTCAGAGTGGAATGTAATACATATCCTAAGAGAAGACCAAGCAACATGCCATAGGGCTCAGAGTAGGGAGAGAACTAACTCTTGCTAGAGGTGAAGGTGGAAGTGGGTGAACAGGGAAGCCTTCTTAGAGGAGAAGGCACCACTTCAGCTGGGTTTTGAAGAAGGAATAAGATTTTGCCAGTCAGTGATGGGTCAGAGGAGGGGAAAGAATTGAATTTGTATTATCACAATTCTTGGACAGTGTCATCTACTGCCATCCGTACAAGAAGTATGGATAACTCAGCAAGGGGAGAAAACATCAAACAGTAAGATCAGTTTAAATGTGTTAACATGGCTCAGTCTTCCACTTTGAGCTAAAAAATATCTTGATCAGTATGGCAGAAAGTAGGTATAGACCAACATCTCACACTGTATACCAAGATAAGGTCAAAATGGGCATATGATTTTAGACATAAAAATAACTACCATAAGCAAACTAGGGCAGTGTGGAATAGTTTGCCTGTTATATTTATGGAAAAAGAAGAATTTGTGACCAAACAAGAGACAGAGAATATTAAGTGACAGAAGATGGGTGATTTTTAACTATATTAAACTAAAAAGGGTTTGCACAAATAAAACCAGTGCGACCAAGATTAGAAGGAAAACAGAAAACTGGGGGAAAACTTTATAGCAAGTATCTTTTACAAAGGCCTCATTTCTCAAATATATAGTTAACTTAGCCAAGCTTATAAGAATACAAGTTATTTCTTAATAAATAGTCAAGGGATACGAGCAAGCAGTCTTCAGAAGAAGAAATTAAAACTGTCTATAGTCATATAAAAATGCAAAACATTATTGATTTGAAAAATGCAAATTAAAACAACTCTGAGGTACTACCTAGCATATTGACTAATATGAAAGAAAAGGAAACTGATAAATGTTGAAAGGAATGTGAGGAAACTGGGACACATGCACTGTTGGCGGAGTTATGAACTGATCCAACCATTCTGGAAAGCAATTTAGAACTATGCCCAAAAGGCTAAAAATTGAGCATATTTCTTGACCTAGCAATAACACTACTAGGTCTGTATTCTGTAAAAATAAAAAAAGGGAAGGGCACAAAAGACCTATTTGTACAAAAATATTTATAGCAACTCTTTTTGTGGTGGCAAAGAATTGAATATCGAGGAGGTACCCATTAATTGGAGAATGGCTAAACAAGTCAGTGTATATGTTTGTGATGGAATACTATTGTGCTATAAGAAATGATAAGCAGAAGGATTTCAGAAAAACCTGGAAAGACCTACTTGAACTGATGCAAAGTGAAGTAGACAGGAAGAGGCGAACATTATAAACAGCAACAGCAATAATGTGCAATGAATGTTAATGACTTAGCTATTCTCAGCAATACAGTGATCTAAGACAATTCCAAAGGGCTTATGATGAAAATGCTATCCATCTCCAGAAAGAACTGATGGAGTCTGAATGCAGAATTAAGCAGACTATTCTTCACTTTATTTTCTTCATTTTTTAAAGTGTGTCTTCTTCTACAGCTTGACAAATATAGAAATATGCTTTGAATGACAGCATATGTATAACCAATATCAAATTACTTATCATCTCAGGGAGGGAGAGGGGAAGGAGGGAAGGAGAGAATGTAGAACTCAAAATATTAGAAAATGAATGCCAAAAATTATTTTACATGTAAGTTGGAAAAAGTAAAACATTACTTATAGGGGAAAAAATAAGCCATGAACATCTAAATAACTGCTAGGTGTCTCAGGAGAATTAGTATCTCTGGTGTGCGGGCTTGCTGAGCCCTTTTCAAAGCTACTCATCTACCTTTGGTGTCTGCCTTCCACCCAACTCTCACCTGTGTTTTCAAGAAGTTTTAGCATGTGCAGTGGCCACATCCCAGTAAATCATCTTGGTAGATGGGCTTAACCAGGTTGAGGATAACTGACAGTCCTCAAACCTGCTTGTGAGGTAGGGAGATGTCTACCCTAACCATGTAAAAGCTTCCCCTGGTGGAATGGGCAGATGAGAACAATTTGTTCCAATGGTCATAGAGGGGGCTGAAGCAGGTGCTGCGAAGCACTTAGGGCTTGGACATACATGGAAGATGCTGAGATCATCCACTGCATCACCAGTCATTCTGACTTTTGCCTTGCTACTGAACTTCAATGATTCTGAAAGAGTAAGGCTGATAACATTGTTTGACTCTCCATCATTTAAATCCAATTCATACACAAGTCAAAACATCACCCAGGAATATCACTGATCCTCTTAAGAAAAACAAAGGATGAGCAACACCAACTCTGTTGAAAGAACTGGATGATGTTCATTTTGGAGAAGGAAGGCTTTGAAAGGATGGGGGGTGGAGGACAGGATGGCTGCCTTCAGTTAGTTGAAAGAATCTCCCATGGGTTTGTATTAGCCTTTTACTGCTTGATCCCATGAGGCAGAAGAAGTAAATACAATGAGTAGAAGTCAACAGGGAAGCAGATTTTGTCTCAACACAAAGAAGAACCTCACAATAAAAAATAACTGTCCCTAAATCAAGTGATTGAATCACAAAATAGTGAGCTCCCTCTTCTTTGAGTTTTGAGCAGTCTGGATGAGTTGTAGATGGGATTGGTGCTTATAGTGGTTGGACTAGATGATTCCT
The DNA here is from genome assembly GCF_016433145.1 of Gracilinanus agilis. Lineage (NCBI taxonomy): Eukaryota > Metazoa > Chordata > Mammalia > Didelphimorphia > Didelphidae > Gracilinanus > Gracilinanus agilis. The sequence continues at coordinate 199,762,959 of NC_058132.1, forward strand.
GAGATCTTTTCAACTCTAGGACTCTGATTTTGTGGCTTATTTGCTTTCTATTACTCCTGGGGGGCTGTGATGATTCAGACTGAACCAGAAACAGACTGACCAGTTGTTTTTACCAGAATATATGAGCAAAAAAAAAAAAAAAAAAAGATCTGAGACTGTCTGACATTCCCAGAATGAAATTTCACCTTCTGAAATGGTAGCATGAATTTGAAATAGCACCTATTATTTTTGAGCCCAGAACTTAGGCATACTCAGTACTGATGGTGAGTTTCCCCAGGGACCTACATGCGAAGGTCAACAGAGACCTCGATTTCAAATCATTCTAGTTCCTTAGAAACCTACTCTTCCTTTTGTCTCTCTGTTTCTCTGTCTCTGTCTCTGTCTCTGTCTCTGTCTCTGTCTCTGTCTCTCTTTCTCTGTCTCTGTATCTCTGTCTCTGTATCTCTCTCTCTTTCTCTGTCTCTGTATCTCTGTCTCTGTCTCTGTCTCTCTTTCTCTCTGTCTCTCTGTCTCTGTCTCTGTCTCTGTCTCTGTCTCTGT
>NC_058132.1:199763859-199786606 GCF_016433145.1 Gracilinanus agilis
TCTCTCTCTCTCTCTCTCTCTCTCTCTCTCTCTCTCTCTCTCTCTCTCTCTCTCTCTCTCCTTCCTGCATTAATAGTTGCTCCTTAAATTTGTTGCATTCTAGAATTTAGATTTTTGATATCGGGTTTTTGTAAAATAAGGCAAACATTACGAGACCAACCTGGGTTCCTACAGAACCATGAAACTTCCCCAGAAAAAACTGAGCACACCTGGAAAGGTACAAAAATCCAGATTCTTCTGCCCTGCTGCTTTCCATCCCACCCTCCCCAGCCCTGGCCACTAACCCCTCCCCCTAATCTCCTCAATAACTCTGATCCCTTATCAGGTTTAGGCTTTCTAACTACCTAGAAGCTAGGTAGGCACAGTAAGGTGGGGGATATGGTGGTGGTGGGGAGGAGTTGATTCCTATGCTGGAAGCCCGACTTCTCTACTAAATAGAGGAGAATAAAATCATAGAGGAAATTCACTTGAAAACCTTTTGAAGGGACACAGAGGAGAGTGGAGAGATTTTTTTTCCCCCTTTTTCCTTTGGAAAAAGCTTTTAAAATAAATAGCTGACAGCGTCTCTTATTTGAGTAATTCTTTGCTGGTTATAAATGTGCCACTCCAGAGTGCTTTATTTAGAAGTAAAAAATGTATTCTCTGGGAGAGGGCTCTGCATCACCCAGGAGAGAAAGGCTCGCCCTCCTCCCAGCTCCCCCGATGCCCATCCTCAGGCATTCATATATTCTCCTATAATCTGATCTAGGTTATAAAAATAAAAAAGGGGGGAGAGACAGCTGGTTCTCCCACACAGCTGACATTTCCCTTTATGCCTGGTCTAACTTTTTTATGACAGGCTGGGTTCACTCCACTGGAGAATTTCTCCCTTCAAATGAGCTTCGTGTTTTATGTTTGAAAATTCTCCTTTAGACAAACCTGGTAATTTTTCAAGTTAAAATGTGTACGTTTTAAGCACTTAGGAAGTTTAAGGATCCCTCTGATAGGCACATAAATCTGAGTTTATTCATGCTAAAGTCCCTGTGTCGAACTGCACTCTTAAAAAAATAATAAAAAGCAAGTGACATATTTTTAACTTGTTTTTAAGCAGAAAAGCCCCAAACTGTCAATTCTCTAAGTAATTGATTAGTATCTCTGCACACTCTCAGCCCTTTCCCTAGCAGAATGCTGGTGTTTGGTAGCACTAAGCACACAGGCAGGCACGTAATGGGAAATAAAGAAGGGCCTGGCCTGGGGACCTTTTTCTTCTCAGTGGGAAGATGGGTTTTCCCATAGGGCAGATATGCCTGATGTTTCCCTAGGCCATGCACTCTTCTCTGGGCTCTTTTCTGATTTAGCGACCTCCCAAGACACTACAGGGATGGAGATCAATTTTCCTGACAGACCTTTAACTAAGTCTGAGAGCAAAGCCAGGAGGTTAAATGCCAGATGCCCAAACCTGAATTCTACCCTCCTCCCCACTAAAAAAATCAATCAATCAAGAAACATTTATTGAGTGGCCATCACAGGCCACAGTGGCAGGTCAAAGAGTCCTGGGCACAAAAGTCAATACACCTGAGTTCATGTCCTAGCTTTAACACTTCCAAGCTATGTGGATTTAGGCAAGTCACTAACTAACTGCTCAGATCTTCATTTCCTCATCAACAAAATGGGTACGATTTTACTCGAACCACCTACACCACAGGGTAGTGATGAGTAAAATATTTTGTAAACTTTAAAATCTATAGAAATGTGTATACAAACAGGTAATGTGTGTGCCATAGTGAGGGCAAGGTACCAGGTTTGGGGGATGTCATGATAAATATAGCATAATATTTCCTTGTTCTTAAACACCTTAAGCATCTGAAAAGTCTAAGAAATATCTGAATTAAATAAAAATACAATCATAAAAGGATGTCACAGGTGAGTCACAATAATTAAAGAGAGAGACCACTGTTGGTCCATGTATTCTGGAAAGAGTTCCAAGAGAAACTTGAGCGGAATATTATATATAATATTTATATAAAATATCTAATTTTTATATAAAATTTGATATCATGGGTTTTTGTAAAACAAGGTGAACATCAAGAGACCCAAGTTGCTACAGAACCATGAAATCTGTATTATATATTATAAAATGTATATAAAACAAACAGTGCTTAGCATGCACCCTCTCATTTGGTTCTCCCAACAATCCTGTGCTAGGTACTATTATTTCCTCCATTTGATAGATAAAGAAATGGGCACAGAGAAGACAAGTGACTACTCCAGTATGACACAGGAGGTAAGTGTTAGGGTTGGTTCCAGACTCAGGTCTTCTGGTCTCCAAGGCTAGCCCTCTATCCACTCTGCTAGGCTATTTCACAGGTTTGTTATTGTTTAGTCATTGCAGTTGTGCCCAAGCTCAGAGCAGGTTCTTACTTCTAGGATCCTGCAGAGGAATAACTGAGGCAAGAATCCCAGACCAAAAGAGAGCCCTTTTTCCAGTTTCTGCTATTCTGAATCAGCAGAACTTCCCCGCTGGCTAATAGAGGCAGAGTCCAGCAGAAATCTACTCTTGCACAAACCTGAATCCAGATTCGACATTTGCAGGGCTCAGACCAGGGGACAGCAGCAGACTTTGCTCTGGCACTGAAAGCTTACAGATCCTCTGTCTGCCCCGATCCTGGAAGGATAGAGCACTCAATATCCCAAGAAAGTAGGAATAGGACTAGCCCAGTCCTTTCTTCTAGAAGTGTGAGAGAGATACCAGCCCTACCATCAAATCCAAAGTCAGATAGTAACCTGGAAGACTAGACAAAAAAAGAATTGCACTATAATGAACTGTTACCTCCCATAATCATAATACACAAGTTATCTATATAAACAAAGAGAAGGGGTTAGGGGAGGTAGCTGACACTTGAATCTCATTCAACTGAATTGGTCAAAAAAAAAAAAAAAAAGGAAGGGGGAAATTAGGTGTCTTAGTGAATTTAGAACTAGGCCTAGAGACTGGAGGTCCTGGATTCAAATCTAATTTCAGACACTTGTTAGCTGTGTGACCCTGGCCAAGTCACTTAACCCCCACTGCCTAGCCCTTACTCTTCTGCCTTGGAACCAATACACAAGATTGATTCTAAGATGAAAGGTAACAGTTTAAAAAGAAAAGGAAGAATATGCACACACAGATGGGTACAGAAATACATTTTACTCAGCAGAGAAATAAGAGGGAAAAGGGAGAAGGCACGGAAAGGAAATTAGAAGGAGAATAGATTAAGGGCAGGATTAGTGCTAAGCAAAACAAATTCTAAAGATATATAAAAATATTTATAGCTCTTTTTGAAGTGGCAAAAAATGAGAATCTAAGGAGGAGCCCATAAATCGCTAAATGGATGAACAAATTATGGTATCTAAATTTCCAGAGAAATGGTGAAACATGTTAACTGATTTATAATAGTTAATAAGATGTTTTTATATATAATAACACATATTATAAAATAACATTATTTCCTGATAGAGAGGTGAAGACTTCAAAATACAGAATAATACATTTATTTTTTGTACATAGCCAATGTGAAAATTTGTTTTGATTGACTATATATATATATATATACATATATATACATATAGTTATTTTCATGTATATATGTGTATATATATACATATATATATGTGGGCATACATATAATGAGTTTTGTTTTTCTTGATTTCTCAGAGGAGAGAATGAAGTTGGGGTAGGAGAATGAGAAAGTACATCTGATCTGATTAAAACAAATACAATATTTTTAATAATGAAAAAGAGAATTGATGTGTGAAATATTTTGCAAATTTTAAAGTACTATATAAATGTTAGGAATTCCTTCAACAATATCTCCAGCAGAGGGTCATGTAGCCTTCACTTGAAGATCTCCAAGGAGGGAGAAACCATTACCTTCTTCTTTTTAATTTTTAAATTTTTTTCCACGTTTACATGATTCATTTTCTTTCCCTCCCCACTCCCAGAGCCAACAAGCAATTCCACTGGGTTGTACAAATCACTTGATACCTATTTCCATATTATTCATTTTTGCTATAGAGCAATTTTTTAAAGCCTAAACCCCAACTCACATACCCATATATACATGTGATAAGTGATGTCATATGTTTTGCTTTTGCATTTCTACTCCCATTGTTCTTTCTCTAAATGTTGTTAGCATTCTTTCCCATAAGTCCTTCAGGAGTGCCCTGGCTTGTTGCATTGCTACTAGTAGCAAGGTCTGTTAACATCGAGTTTTTTCTACAATGTTTTACTTTCTCTGTACAACGTTCTTCTGGGTCTGCTCATTTCATTCTGCATCAGTTCACTGAGGTGCTCCCAGTTCATATAGAAAGCCTCCAGATCATCAATCCTTACAGCACAATAGTATTCCATCACACCATCATATGCCACAGTTTGTACAGTCATTCACGAATCAAGGGACACCCTGTCATTTTCCATATTTTTTTTGCCACCACAAAGAATGCAGAAGCCATTACCTACAAAGCAGCCTCCTTTCCTTGGTTCACACATGTTCCCCCAAGACACTCAGTTTGGGTGGAATCAGAAATTTTGAAATCAAGTTTCTCTTGGGCCTCAGTTTCTTTATTTGTAAAGTGAGGGAATTGAGCTTAGTTAGTGATTCTTAACATTTTTTTTTTGTGAGTCATAGACTCCCTTGGCAGCTTGGTAAAGCCTATGTATTCTTAGAATAGTTTTTCAATGCATAAAATAAAATACATAAGACTTCAAAAGAAACCCATTACATGAAAATGTACTTATCAAAAGATTAAAAATAAATTGATAGATCTCAAGTTAAGAACTCTTTTGCTAAACAATTTCTAGGTACCTTCCAGCTCTAAATTCTATTGATCTATGAATCTAAAGACAAAAAGTAGGAGCTGAATTATAGTCTGGAGGCAAGTCTTGAGAATTTGGAGATCTGGATTAAAGGTGAGTCTATACAGTAGAATAAAAGGTTTTCTAGATGAAAATCCAGATGAGCTCAGGAAATTTTGCCAACTGAGGGTGGTAGGGGGTCCAAATTGAGTCAATACTAAACATTTCAAGCCAATTTTCAAAAAAAGCTTCTTCTATTCACCCATAGTTAGCAAAGCTTTTACTCCTGGTATGGAGCAGAAAATATTGATTCTACTTATCAACCAGTCAGTAGCATTGATTGTGTGCCTACTGTGGGCATCATAGTGCACTAGGAACTAGGGAATGGTAGGGGTTATGAAAGAAATAATGAAAATGTTTGAAGAAATGCCATCATGTCACTCAGTGTTCTTTATGTGAGGATTTACATGATAAAATCACACTTAACTTTAGCTCTGGAAACATTTTGTCTCTACAAATGAATTTATATACTGTGTCCAGAAAGAGAAAGGAAAAGTATATAACCCAGGATATTTGCCTTTTAGTCATTGTTGCCAGAAAACAGAGTCAAGTTTATGTCCATTCATTGCTAATATGCCCAACTTAGATGCCTGAAAACATCTGTTCTTTCTGCTTCCTTTATCTTCTGTTTTATCCTCAACTGTCTTATTGTGAACTGAAAACTGTCTTCCAGTCTCTAAGATTTTCAAGACTGTTTACAAGTAGAATTCTGGAAAGATAATCCTAAAATTTTTGAGCTTGAAGAGACTTTAGAAATCGAATCCTTTTAAGTTATAGATGAAGAACGCAAGGCCCAGAAAGTTAAAGTGATTTGGTTAAGGTTGAATAGTTCACATTAATGGCAATAATTGTCAATTATCTCTTGTCCTGCTACTTTCCATTTTTGTAAAGACCCTAGTTGTTTTTGGTCATCTTCCTTGGTGTAACATTTCTATTTTTCATTATATTAAAAATATGAAAGCTAAAAGAAATGGTTGAATAGTTCATTAGGAGAATATCTCAGTAGAATCTAGGTCTTTTAACTACTCACATCTTAGCCTTTCCTCACCGACTAATGTCCAAGTTATTCCTGACACTGGCCTAATCAAGCACTGGGCTATCCCTTTTCTAGGCTCTCCTCTGCTCCTTTCCTCTTTCCCCTTCCTCTGCCAGGCTACTTGTTTATAGAGTCATCAGAGCTTCCAAGGATCCTCTCTCGCTCCCAGTGACAGCTATTGGCTTCACTCTACTCAGATCCTGTCCCTCACCTGGTCCTCTCCACACTTATATCTGCTGCCCTGATCCATGTTGCCCTCATCCCTACATCCCCCACTTCCAGTTGCTCATCACTCCTTCTTTGGCTTGGCTGGGCTCGGTCTACCTCGGCCATGAACCCTCTTCAGGGTTACCCTGTGTTGAGGCTGTCAGCCTCTTCCCCCCAAGATCTCAGCCTTTAATTTGTTTTTTTAAACTTCAGCTTTTCGCTCTGGTCTTCTCTCAAGCCTACTCATTTCACTCAGGTGTCTGTCTACCTGCATAATTGCTCTCCTCACCTATACCACAAGAATGTTTTACTTATTACACCTAAAATATGCTTTTTGTGGAACCCGTTAAGCATGTGGAGTGGAGGCTGCCTCCATATGAATCTGCATCAGAGTCCCATGAAAGGCCTTCAATTTTTCAGTTGAGTCAAGGAAAGAGAAGACAAGTGCCATCAGCTTAAGAGTCAATAAATCAACAGGTACAAATTAGACACACGGAACCTCTGAAAAACAAAGGAGAGGTGAAGATCAGGTAGAATTCATAGGGGAGGGAGAGCCCTCTGGAGTGGGGTAAAACTGTGTGTGAGCCAGTTCTAAAAGTCAAACTAGATGAAGGGAGAGAAGGCATTCGAGGAGTGAGGAGGGGGTCTAAGGAAGAGAGATGGGAACGAGCAAGCTCCCTGTGGAAATCTAGATGAAAAGAACTGACTAGGGATCTTTTCTAAGACTGGATGAATCCATCCATCAGGTCTTATTATGAACTTATTGTGCACCCTTAGCAATGTCAGGAAATGGGCCTTTCTATCCTTAACTCCTGATTTGGAGAGGATTAACTGATGTATTCCAGGCGAGAGAACAGGCCACCCCATAATTAACCCATCCTCTTGCATTTCCTAGCTCCCAACAAAAGGAGCCGTAGGAATCGACCAGGCTGGGCTAATCTCCCAGCCCCTCCTTAACCCTGTCCCTCTCTGGGTGAGCACCTGGCAAGGGCTGTTAAGCCATTCCATCTCCACCCACCACCCCAAGCCCTGTCCCCGCTCCTTCCTTTCTCTCTTTCTCAAGTTGTTATAACACAGGCATCACGCATGGAATCAAACAGGGACAGGTCCTATTGTTCAGCAAAGAGGCAAAAAAAATAATCAAAAAAGCCAGGGACTTAAAAAAAGACCAGAATTATTTCTCAAATAGAATGGAAAAATCTAACATGCCTTATCGCTACGGAGAACAAGCACTGTGCAAACGCACAGGCCTCTGACTGGCATGCCAGTTGTTTTGAATAGACGCATGACATTGTCAAAGAACCTGCCATTGTGCTGCTGAAAGGCACTTGCAACATTGCATAAGAATCAGCCATCGTGTCACCCTCAGCCTAGTCAAAGCTGCTGTTTTTTCTTCTTTCTTTCTTTCGTTAAAAAAAAAAATAAAAAAAAAATTTTAAAAGGGAAAGAAAGAAATGTCCCTGGAATAAGACCTTCAAAGCTAGATAAACCTTATTTCTGAAAGGCATCGGAAACCACGCACCCAAGCAAAGCCACCAGCTAAAGAAGCATTTGAGTTGGAAAATGTGCCAACAGGGAGGAGGGAAAGGGCAGAAGTGATGTGGGGTGGCCTTTCTCCTCACTTCGATTCCCAAAGCTTCCCTTGGTCTGAGTTGTTAGGCTCTGTGTCTAGGCCTTGGGGGATCCTTGGTGTTAAGTCATCTAGCGCCTCCCCCCACTCCCTAGACAATCTTTTAGCTGTGGAATTCTGAAGATGAACTGTTCAGCTGTGTCCACAATTCAGACAAGTTGGTGCTGGACAAAATCTAATCTTATAGCTTACATTATTGCGTGCTCCATGCGGGTATTTGCTCTGTGTATGGTGGTGGGCAGGAGGGGTGACAACCAGATCGTAGTTGATAAATATGACCCTGCAGATAGAGGGAGAAAAGAACTCTAAGCCCCATAGTGGAGGGTCCCAATGTCTGCCTTTTTTCTCCTACTCGAGGTCCTACCAAAATACACTGCTGCACATCTGTAGTACGTGCCTCCATGGGCTGTCTCAAATAGGGATGCATCCTGTTGTTCAGCAAAGAGGCATCATACTGATAATAATAATTTTTTTATTTAAAACTTTTATTTTCTTTTGAATATTTCCCCATAGTTACATATTTCATGTTCTTTCCCTCTCCCCCAAACTCCCTCAACCCCCTGTAGCTGACTCATAATTCCGCTGTATTTTACATGAATCAACAATAATAATAATAATGGCAATAAATAATAATAATAAAAGGCAGGGACTTTCTCTGGGAACTGTCTCTACTCTCATACCAACTTCTCAAACACTCCTAGAATGAACTCCACATTCACAGTACTCAGACCAACAACCAACCGCTTCCTGGGCAAACAAAAGAAATCTGAGGGAATGGAGGAAGGGAGAACCCTAAAACCTGGGAGCAGTTTTTAGGAAAAACTTTGTGTACAAAGTAGAATTTGAGCAGAGTCTGGGAGGAAGTAAAAGGGGCTCTGTGAAATGGAAGTAATGAGCAGCACCTGCATGTGTCTCCCCCTTCAGCAGGAGCCCCCATTGGGCAGGGGAAGAGGCCACTCGGCTGAAATACATCATTTAGCACATGACGGGGAATTACAAATGTCAGCTCAGGCTCTGCGGCCAGCGATGATTTCCACTCTGCAAGCAAGGAAGGATGACAAGTTGCAGTGATGGGCTTGCTTCTCCTCTATCTAAAAAAGGTTTGAAAGTTCAGCTTGGAGGTGCCAGAGAGATGCAGGAAACACACAGAAATCTCTGCTCCATTCTGATGGACAGGATGGAGCCTTTCTTGTCCCTCCAGACCTCCCTTTACAAGCTTTCCAAAATAAGAGAGCCTCAAACTCTAATATGGATTTGACTTCTACCTGGAAGAAGAGACCAAGCACGAAGACTCTTTTGTGAATTGCTAGATGTGTGATAATTTTTAAGGTGGGATTTTGGTTAAACTCCTCTGCTTTTCTGGCTTAAGAAAGAATGTGGAAGACAACTAGGTGGTTCAATGGATTGAGGGCCTGGCTTAGAATGGGAGGTCCTGGATTCAAATCTAACTTCCAACACTTGTTAGCTGTTTGACCCTGGGCATGTCATTTAATCCCCATTGCCTAGTACTTACTACTCTTCTGCCTTGAAACTAATACACAGTATTTCTTTTAGGATGGAAGGTAAGGGTTGAAAAAAAAAAAAAGGAATGTTCACCATTTGGAGTCTACTGACAGATACTGTACTCAGGGAGAAGTGTATTTGGGTGCCTCTGTCTTGCCAGGGAAGATCTACTCCTCACTACCATGGCAATCCCTCCCCCCCCCACCCATCTCCATTTTAGGAAAATTATTTTTAAAACCCTTGTTTTCTGTCTTAGAATTGACAAGGCAGAAGAGTGATTAGGGCTAGGCAATTGGGCTTACATGGCTTGCCCAGGGTTACATAGTTAGGAAGTGTCTGAGGGCAGATTTGAACCCAGGACCTCCCATCTCCAGGCCTAGCTCAACCACTGAGCTGCCCCTCTCCCATCTCCCTTTGCAAAAGTTGCAGTTGAATTCCATTTTTAAGAGGAGGAAAAGAGTATTTGTCTCTTGAGTAACAGGGGTCCCTAGTCATAGAGGGTTGGTATGGGTAACTTGGAAAATGTCTGTTATATGTTAAAGTAACAGCTTGTTCTTATTCTCCATGCCTTTGCTTTTAATTTAAACATTCAGACAAACAGGATATATAATTCACAATAATCTTTTTGAAAAAAAAAATCCCAAGTACAAAATAATCTTAAAAAAAAAAGGCAGAAAGCAAAGCATGTACCCATCTTATGGTGGAGACAGCAGATGGCCCAAGGAAAAATAAAGCCTAGACATCTGATTGATGGGGGAAGAGGAGTGTATGTGTGTGTGTGTGTGTGTGTGTGTGTGTGTGTGTGTGTGTGTGTGTGTGTGTGTTTGGGTCCTGGTCCAAAACAGTAGGACTCTCAATCCTTCTCCTTGGTCAAGACAAGATCTGGGTCAGGCTACTTACTACTTCCTCTGCCTGAAATATATTCTTTTCTTCCCTCTGCCTCAAAGAGTTCTTTTTTTTCCTTTGGGTACCATCTCAGCATGAAGTCTTTCCTAATATTGAGACCTCTACCACCCCCAGTCCTTGAACCCTCCCTGTCAAACTATTTTGTTTCTATTTTACATATATTTATATTTATTAACTTTATATTTATGCCATATATATTTTAGATCTACTTATTTTCTTTCTCATTAGAATGCAAGCTTATTGCAAATAAGTATCATTTCATCCTTTGCTTTTATATCCATAGTGCCTAGTATTGTGCCTGACAATATACTAAGCACCTTTAAAAAATTCTCATTAATCAATTGATTGATTCATTTAACATTCTCTGGGACCAAGAAAAGGACACATCAATAGGCCAAAACCACTCATTGTACAAATCATTTGTATTCAGAAGCTATAGATGTTTATTCACACACCAATTAACAAGAATTATGTATGGGGTTTTTTCTAAGTAATATTTTTACTTACTTTAAAAAATTAACACAGTTAAACAACTAACTCTATTTTAAACCCTCAGCAAAATGACAAAGGCTATCAATAATCTCCAGTCCTGCTGAATCTCTCGGTAACCTCCAATAGCTCAGCAGTTACTCAAAGGTCATAACGGTGCCACATTTTAAGAGGGATACTGATAAATTAGAGAACGCAGACTTGGATGGTGGGGAGTCTGGAAACCGAGTCCCATGAGGAACAGTTGAAGGAACTGGGGGATGTTTAACCTGGAGAAGAGACGACTTAAGGGGTGGGGTGAGGAAGGTGTCATGATAACTGTTTTGAAATATTTGAAAGCTTGTCATATAGAAGAAGAATTAGTCTTGTTCTGCTTGGTCCCAGAGGGCGGAACCAGGAACAATGGGTGGAAGTGACAGGGAGACAGATTTAGGCTCCATATAAGGGAGAACTTCCTAATAATTAGAGTTTTTCCATAGCAGAATACATCGCCTTCTAAAGTAGCAAGTTGTCTGTCCCTAAAAGTGTCCAGTCAAAAACTGACTGGCCAGCCCTCAGGGATGTTGGAAAAGGGATTCCTCCATTAGATGGGAAAGTTTGACTAGATGACCTCCAAGACCCTTTCTAATTCTGAGAAGTTGTGCTTCTTCAGCTCCAGGGTTAGTTGCTTCAATATTTCATCCTAGGACAAATCTATTCTAGGACATGTAGACTTGCATGCCCTTTTTCCAGAAAAAAAGGGGGTGCTGAAAAAAATGTTTTGAGAGATGGGAAACATAAAAATTCCAATTTGCAGGTGGAACGCCAATCAAACAACCAAATGTAAAGGACTTAGCTATAAACAGAGGAGGCCATCTGGGGGAAAAAAGGCTCTTTGTGAAGATGTATAGAGCCTAATCAGTTCCCAGCAGAGCAGCCTTCATCCCATTCTTTCCCCTACCCTCAGCCTTTACCCACAAGGCTTTCAGAGGGGTCAGGATAGACACTCTTCTTCCTGAAGGCCCTGTGGTCATCTTGAAACCCCCCCTTACCCTGAGGGCCCACTGCCCCAGCTTTGGGTATCCATACCCAAAGCCTGCACCTTGCCCTCCTGAGGCTAGAACGGGAACCAGAACAGAAGGCCCTGCAGCTTTCAAAAACAGCCAGGGTGTGTGTTGGATGGAGGGGCTGGCGTGCTCCTGGAGGACAGCTCAGCTCTGGCCTATTCCCCAGTCCAGATCATTGTTATGCTTGCTAATGACTCTTGGAGAGACTCAGGCAGGCCTGCCAGGTGGCACAGGCCCTTCCCCGTGTTGTGGCCAAACTTTAGGGCTTGCCCAATATCCCTCCTAGGCTGAACTATGAGTAACTATGATGAGAGAAAAAGCATCTTCTGTTCTTTAAAATATATCTTCCATCTTAGAATCAATACTGAGCATTGATTCCAAGGCAGAAGAGCAATAAGGACTAGGCAATGGGGGTTAAATGACTTGCCTGGGGTCACAAAGCTAGGAAATCTGAGGCCAAATTCAAACCCAGGACCTTCCATCTCCAGGTCTGGTGTTCTATCCACTGAGGCATCTAGATATTACAAGGACCATCTTTAAGAGTGTTTGTGTCCCCAGTATTTAACATAGTACTTGGCACAAAGTAAGTGCTTAATAAGTATTTTTTTCATTCATTCATTAATTATGGCTGTGCAATTGTCCCAGAGATGCCAAGTCAATAAGCCTTTGTTTTTTTAACTTACTTAATTAGTTTGTTACATTAAAATACCCAGTTAACTCTTTCTTTCCCCTCCCCCCTTTTAGAGAAGACATCATTTGACAAAAAGATATATGTATATATAAATCTACATCTACTCATTTCTAGTTATCGGTTCTTTCTCTGGAGGTGGACATATACAAGTCATTCTTCAAGCAATATTTCTGTTACTGTTTTTAATGTTCTCTTGGTTCTGCTCATTTCACTCTTTATAATTTCATGTAGGTCTTTCTTCCTATGTGTTTTTCCAAAATTAACCTGTTCAGAGCAGAGCCAAGATGGTGGAGAAGGTACCCAGACTCATCTGATCTCTACCAAATTACCCTGCAAATAAACTATGATTATAATATCCTAGAATGAATTCTGGAGCAGCATAACCCACAAAGAGAGATGAAGTAAAGTAATTTTTCAGCCCAAAACAACTTAAAAGGCCAATGAGGGATCTACTGCACTGGGGAAGAGGTGGATCAGGATGTATGTCAAAGACTGCCTTATCAAGGCAACAGGCCTTAGGAGCAACTGAAGCAGCAGCAAGGGCTTCTGGAGATCTCAGCCACAGATGATGGCAAGTCTGGGGGCAGGGAGCAGACAACTGCTCAGAAAGAGATTACAAGGGTCCCTTTGTTGGCTCTGTGTGTCCAACTCTTGTCCCATTGCCCATACAGAGAACCAGTTCCTGGGCTGAGGGTGTGATCTCAGGGTGAGGAGGAGCACTAGCAGACACTAACACTTATAAGCCACAGGGGAGCAGGAGATCCTGGTCATAGTTCCAGAAAGGAAAAGAGTGCATGGGGTGACTCACAGACCAGAGCCCAGGCCAGTATTAAACACACCTCTCCTTACATCATACCACTTTGGAAGAACCAAAAGCAGATAGCTTCCCAGAGCCAGCTCTGAAATCAGTTGTACAAAGAACCTGAAGCTTGAAACAGTGCTCCCTTCACCACAGTTACAGAGCCCAACTTTCACCATTTTTTTAAATTAAAAGAAAAGAAAAAGGCTGGAAAATGAGCAAACAGCAAAATTAACCTGTTTGTCATTTCTTATAGCTCAGTAGTATTCCATCATAATCATATGCTACAACTTGTTTAGCCATTCTCCAATTAATGGGCATCCCTTCAATTTACAGTTCTTTGCCACTACAAAAAAATAACAATAATGAGACAACATGCCAAAACCTATGGGACACAGCAAAAGTAATAATTAGAAGAAAATTTATATCTCTAAATGCTTATATTGTTAAAACAGGGAAAGAACAGATCAATGAATTGGGTGTACAATTTTAAAAACTAGAAAAAGAACAACTTTAAAATCCTTAATTAAATCAATAAGCATTTATTAAGCGTTTACTACATGGTAGGCATTGTGCTAAGTTCTGACAATGCAAGGAAAAAGCAAAAATATGGTCCTTGAGCTCACATTTTAGTGACAGAAAACCAGGGGAATTCACGTACCCAGTTCTAGGGGGGAAGGAATTGGACTTTGGAGCATGGAGGAAAGGAGTGGTTTAAGCATCACCTTCCAACTACGGGTTAATTGGCCCCCTTAGGATCACAAGAAAGGGCTCCCTGTAGCAAGTGTTCAGAGTGGACTGGAACTGAGAGGGTGGGGATAGACTAGGTGGGGCCATGGGAGCAGCAGTAAGCCACAGCACAGTCCATGTGCTGTAAAGTCCAAGGAAGAATTCAATTATTGTGGCGTGTAATTTTCTGTTTGCAAAGCTTGTATTGTGTGTGTAATTGAATCGGAATAAAGAGATCCAATGGCTGCAGGACTGGGATAAGGCTTTGGAGCCCCACGCCAATGAAGCCAGACAGAAAAGAGAGTTGGGGGGAGAATGGGGTGGGTGAGAGGTAGAGAGAAGGGGAGGGAGTGGAGGTGGTGAAGGAACTTCAATCAGGCTTGGCTTGCCTCTCAAATGATGCTTCCTCCTCTCTCCATTCCCCCAATGGACACCTCAGACTAGGGGTCATCTTGGCTTTTCTCCTGTGTCTAAGCAAAACAAAGTTCTTCCTGGCCGAGAGTTGCCCACCTTTTACTCAGACAGAGAAGATAATTTCACCTTTGTCTTAGTATCCCACATTTGCTCCAGTCAGAAAGCCTTTGTTTGTCTAACTTCAGTCCATCTTGCCATGGGGTAAGCCCAGGCTCCCGCTGAACATTTCCTCTCCAAAATGCTATGAAGTGAACCCACAAAGAAACTCTCTTAACTCCACAGAGGCAACCATGGGGGAAGGCCGGGCCAGGGGCATTTGTTTTTCTGAAAGGTAGCACAAGAGTCTTAAAAGGAGGCAGTACAAAGTTCTCTTGAGGTCACAGTGGGAACAGACCCCACTTAACATTGGGTGAATTTTAGCCCTATTCTGATGGGTTCCTTCCTGTATTGGAGCAGAGATCTAGCCAAGTACTCTATGGTCTCTCCAAAGTGCTGTATTTGTATCACAGGACTGTTGTGGATCAAATGAGATAATATGTGCAAAAGGGCTTTTCATGCTACAAAGCACTGTATAAATATCACCTGCTGTTATTCTACTGTGTGTATGTATGCATGTATATCTTTCTGTGTCTGTGAGATAATGTGATGTGTATGTCTATGCGTATAGGAAGAGGTAGTCATGTATTGGTACATTTTGTTGTTCAGTTGTTTTTCAGTTATGTCTGACTCTTCCTGACCGCATTTGGGTTTTTCTTAGCAAATATGCTGGAGTGATTTGCCATTCCCTTTTCCAGTTCATTTTACAGGTGGAGAAATTGAAGCAACCAGGGATAAATGACTTGCCCAGGGTCACATAGTGAGTAAGTGGGCAGATTTGAACTCAAGAAAATGAGTCTTCTTGACTCCAGGCCTGGTACTCTATCAACTGGGCTACCTAGTTGCCCATTTGTGTATACATACATGTAAACAGATTCATGTGTGAAAGTCTTAGTGAGCACGTAGAGTCAGATGACCTGATCTCCAGGCTGGAAAAGCCCATCCGTATCTAGCAGACCCCAAGGGGACTATAAAGGGACACATGCTTCCATTTTCCTTCTTGAGGAAGGATGGCAGGAGGGAGGGAAGGAAGGAGGAAGAGAAGGAAGGAAGTAAGGAAGGGAAAGAAAGAAGGAGGGAAGAAAGGAAGGAGGAAGGGAGAGAAAGAAGGAAGGATAGAGGAAGGGAGAGAAGGAAGGAGGAAAGGAATAAGGGAGTGAAGAAAGGAGGAAGGGAGAGAAGGAAGGAAGAAGGGAGAGAAGAAAGGAAGAAAGGAAGAAAGAAAGGGGAGAATGAAAGAAGAAAGGAAGGAAGGAAGGAAGGAAGGAAGGAAGGAAAGAAAGGAGAAAGGGAGGGAGGGATGGAGGGAGGAAAGAGTACCTGATTTCAAATCCTAGCTCTGCTACTTAATACCTATATGATCATGGACAAATCCCTTGCTCTAAAAAAGATGTCATATCCTAATGGAGATTCAAGAGAGGTATCTGTGTCTTGTTTTAAATATATTCTTTATATAAATACATCATTTAAAAAAATCTAATTTACCAAATAGAATAAATTTACATTTATTTCGTGACTGCTCATACAACAAAAAAGATCCTTTTATGTGGGTGATCACTCTTCAGATGTAAGGCCAAGGAAAGAAGGAACCTGAGCCCCATGGAGATGACTCAGCTACAGGACCTTGAGGTTTCAAGGCTGCCAGGCACTGAAATATCTCAGTCATTCCTTGGACTAAGGAACCCTAATGTCAGGTTCCTTTTCTTGAGCCTTAAAATGTCTGGAGGCTGAATTGGGAATAAGAATCTGCAAATCTTGACCCCGCTCACCTCATATACACATTATTCTAGGGTTATCCATCCTTCCTCCCTTTCTTCCTCCCCTCCCCCCGCCCCCCAAGCTTTGCCAACACTCTTCTTCTAGTTCTTTTCCTGCTGGCCATATTGCTTCTATTACTCTGGGGCTCCATGGGACATAAGACTCAGATTTGCCTTCTGGTCCAGGGAGCCTCTGAAATTGAATTCCAGCAAAAAAGTCAGGTTTAGGTCCAACTCCAGCTGCCTAATGACATTTTCTGAGCACTAACCAATCCAACTCCAAGACAAAGAGCTGTTGGAGCCCAGAACGTAGATCAGTAGCTGGCTGAGGCACAGGCTGAGAATCAAGAAGGTAACAGGAATAGAAAGGCAAGGAAAGAAGAGGATAAACAAAACCAAATACAATGGCTCAGAATCTCTTCAGCATCCCTGGACTTACGAACACTTATTAATAGCCAGCAAAAGGGAAAGAGGAAGTGTCTCATTGTCTTCAGCTGTCATTCCTTACTCTGACGAGCACTTAAAATGTCAAGACCCCTTTCAGCAGCTATGCACAAGCAATCAGGCCTTCTCATCGGTCACTGCGATTGTACTGCCTCATCGCAGCCCCGACGACTTATTACCACGATGCATTTGGAGACAAGGCACACATGTATACATAAACAAACCCTGTCTCTGGGAAGTTCTGCCCCTCACCATGGTGGGAGGAGGGCTGTTTGGGCTGGATGGAGGCAGGGAAAAGAAGGGATCAGAATCCCAGCCAAACCACTTGGGGATGTCAGGAAATGTTTTTGAAGCAAGGACAGAATGTTGGGCAAGAAAGAGAAAGATAGAATGGAGGTGGGAAGGAACAGGACTGTGGAAATAGTTTATTTCATAGTATGGGCAGTAGGAAGCTTCTAATGGGAATCTGTAGTTGTCCAGAAAAGGATTCCAAAGATGACAAAGTACAAAAGTAACAGTAGAACAATTGAAGTTGGAGTCCCTGATTTCAAATTCCAGAACCACTACTGAGTACCAGTAGGACCTTGACCTCAGAGTTTTTATTTGTAAAGTGAGTAGAGGAGAGATTTGGATTGAATGATCTCTAAAATCCTTTGAAATTGTTACCTGGAAGTAGGGAATTTGATATTCTGTGTCTCTAATGAATACAGAATTTGTGGAAATGGATTTAATCTACTTCAGGGGGCATTTAGGTTTCAATCTAGATATGGGCTTCTGGATAATAAGAAATGGTGAGCACTAGATTGGAAGACTAAAAGGGAACCGTTATCTCCTTCCCTGGCTGCTGCCCTCATATGCATTTCAGAATCATCTCTTTCTGTAGTGGTATGGATATAATCCTGCTCAGAGATAAGGAGATGGGCCAGAGGTTCTATCTGGCTAGTGGAATATGAGATTGATTAAGATGGAATAAACCCTATAAAGGAGGTGACCAGGAAGTTTGGGTGAGGGAAAATAAGGACAAACTTTCTTCAATAGGAGAATCCTTTCAGAAAATTCTAGAAGGTTCTCCTCTAATTTCCCCAAAGCCTTATAACAACCTTGTGAAATGTAGAGCAGGTGTTATTCGTAAATATTAATTTACAAATAGGGAAACTGAGCTTCACAGAGGCTATGTAACTTTACCAGATTCACACAACTAGTAATCAGAGGAGTCAGGGATTGAATCTAGATTCAGTGAAGCAAAAATCCAAAACAATATCTTTGTGGTATCCCCAGAGTGACCAGGTCCTCTTACAGAAATTCAGACCTCTCCAAGATCTCCACACCTTTGCTCCCATCTCAAAAGGCTGCAATTTAGAGGAACATCCTCACTATCTAAGAAAATGAAAGAAGCTTAAGTTACAGGAGAAGGGATTTAAGTTAGCTCTAAAAATGGACTTTGAGACAATATGAGCCACTTCTTCATAGAGTGGAAGTTACTTTAAAGTCACTTTATTTTTTAATTTTTTTCAAACTTTTACCTTCTGTCTTAGAATTGACACTAAGTATCAGTTCTGAGAAAGAAAAACGGTAAGGGCTGGGTGACAATTAGAGGTTGAGTGACTTATCCAGGATCACACAGCTAGGAAATATCTGAGGTCATACTTGAGCCCAGGTCCACCTGACTCCAGGCCTGGCTCTTTATCTACTGGGCTACCTTGCTACACCTTGTAGTCTTTAGAAGAAGCAATTGAAGAACAGAAGCACTGAATAAAAATCTGTGTACATGCTAATATGTATTGGAGTCATGAATGAGGAAAAAAAATCACAAATATCTCAGTTCCATGTTGTCCTTTTTTAGGCTTTTGATGTGTCTTAGTGTCAGCCATTAACCTTCCTGTGACAAGTGAAGGAGGGGATGGGATTGGAAGAATTCAAGTCAAAAGAGACAGTCCCTCTTCCAGGTTAAGATGGTGCCAGAGTAAAAAGCAGCTGCTTAACCTCTCTTAACCAAAACATATAAGACTCCTCAAGGGGACATAAAAATAAATCCAGATGAACGAAGGGACCCCTCAACAGGGCGCAGCCTTGAAGGTACGTGGGATCTGGGCATTTCCATGCTATAAAGGGGTGAAATAGCTCTACTAAAACATGAGCTGGGCAACCCCCTCCCCCACACACACCACCTACAGGGCCAAAGCCAGCCCAAAAGAGTTAGAGAAAATTTGGGGCACCCATTAAATCTTTGGCAGCTACCTGGGGTCACCAGGGCCTGCTCCTGAGAGCAGCAAGACTTAAGACCCCAAGAGGCTAAAGAACACTCAGACTTTGAAGACAGTCCCTGAGCACAGGCGCAGTTGCAGCTGCAGATGTGGATTCTGAGCACAGGCACAGACCATGGGTGGGGACCCAGTGCAGAGGGGTGTATGACTGTGGAAGCAGTGCCCTGAGATTATTAATGGAGCTTCGGGCAGAGGAACAAGCAAGGGGACCACCAGGAGGCTTGACCCTGAGAACAACCAGACCTGAGACCTCAGGATCCCAAAGAGCGAAGACAGACCCTGGGCATGAGGATAAAGCTGTGAGGGTGCTGGGCTAACAATGGCAAGCCAGAGACAAGAACCCCAGAAGAGAAAGAGAAAGAAGAAATCTTTAACACTTGACAACTTTTACAAAGAAAAAATCCAGACAACAGAGCAAACAGCAGAGGAGTACAAACAAGAAATCATATCCAAACCTTCCCCAAAAAATGAAAACTGGTCACAAGCTATTGCAGAGTTCAAATCTGAGATTATGAGAAAGATGGTAGAGAACTGGCAAGAAAATAACAGTTTAAAAGGCAGAATTTCGCAATTAGAAAGTGAGGCTCAGAAATCAAATGAATTGATAAGCAGATTGAAGACCAGAAATGACCAGCTAGAAGTCTTGAAGAACCAAACAGACCAGATTCAAAAGGAAAACCAAAAGATTATAGCCGAAAACCAGTCTCTAAAGGCTAGAATTGGGCAATTAGAAAAAGATGCCCCCAAATCAAAAGAATTAATAAGAAAATTGGAGACCAAAATCAAACAGCTGGAAAACAGGATAGACCAAATCAAAAAGGAAAATCAAAAGAATATAGCAGAAAACCAGTCTCTAAAGACAAGAATTGGGTAAGTAGAAACCAATGATCTCTCAAGACAACAAGAACAAATAAAGCAAAGTCAAAAGACTGATAAAATAGAAGGAAACATGAAATATCTCACTGAGAAATTGACAGATCAAGAAAACAGGTGTAGAAGAGATAATTTGAGAATCATTGGTCTTCCTGAAAAAGCAGAAATTAATAGACATTTGGACTCCATACTAAAGGAAATTATTCAGCAAAATTGCCCTGAAGTTATACAACTAGAGGGTAATATAGACATTGAAAGGATCCATAGATTGCCCTCTACACTAAACCCTGAAAAGACAAAACCCAGGAATATAATAGCCAAATTCAAGAGCTTCCAAGTAAAAGAAAAAAATTTTACAAGAAGTCAGAAAGAGATAATTCAGATATCAAGGAGCACCAATCAGGATCACACAGGATCTGGCAGCCTCCATACTACAAGACCACAAGGCTTGAAATATGATATTCAGAAAGGCAAGAGAACTGGGTCTACAACCAAGGATCACCTACCCATCAAAATTGACTATATACTTCCAGGGGAAAGTATGGGCATTCAACAAGATAGAAGATTTCCAAGTATTTGCACAGAAAAGACCAGGACTAAATGGAAAGTTCAATATCCAACCACAAAAACCAAGAGAAACATGAAAAGATAAATAAGAAACAGAGGGGAAAGAAAGAAAACTCTTATTTTTAAATTTGCTTCAAGGGCTTCAATAAGATCTAATTATTTGTATTCCTATATGGAGAAATGTTACGTGTAATTCTCTGTAGTGAATTCTATTCACTCTTATAGTATCCAGTATTATAGTCATTAGAAGAATTATTCACCGGGAGAGGTTGGAGTACTAAATGGTCTAAGATGATAAGGGGGTGGGTGGGAAAGAGGGGGGTGAATAGTGGAGGACACCAAGAGAAACTTGAATGAATAAGAAAAATAAGATATTCTCTTATATACAAAGAGGGCATGGGAAGGGGAGGGAATGAATACTATTATAAGAAGGAGAGGAAGAGAGCATTAAGAGGTAATATTAAAACCTTTCTCTCAGTGAAATTAACCCTGAGAGGGAAGAGTAGATATATCCATTGAGATATAGAACTCTATCTAACCCTACTAAGAAAGTCAGAAGGGATAAATCAAGGGGAACAAAGGAGTGGGGAGGTCAAAAAAAGGGAGGGGAGGAGAAGGGAGAGGGAATTCATTAGGCCTTAAAAATAAAAAGAGGGGAATAACAAGGGAGGGGTTAGAAAGGGTGGTAAATCAAGGGAGAGGACAAGGGTTACTGGTTTAAAACAAATCACTGGTTTAAAAGGAAATAGCCTAAGAAGAAGGAGTAGAACTAAGAGAGGATACCAAAATGTTGGGGAATACACAACTGATAATTATAACTCTGAATGTGAATGGGATGATTGATTATACTAAATTAAAAAGCTTTTGTACAAGCAAAAACAATGCAACCAAAATCAGAAGGGAAACAATAAATTGGGAAAAAAATCTTTATAACAAAAAACTCTGACAGGAGTCTAATTACTCAAATATACAAGGAGTTAAATCAATTGTATAAAAAATAAAGCCATTCCCCAATTGATAAATGGGCAAGGGACATGAATAGGTAATTTTCAGATAAAGAAATCAAAAGTATCAATAAGCACATGAGAAAGTGCTCTAAATCTCTAATAATTAGAGAAATGCAAATTAAAACAATGCTGAGGTATCACCTCACACCTAGAAGATTGGTTAAATGATAGTAGGGGAGAGTAATGAATGTTGGAGGGGATGTGGCCAAATTGGGACATTAATGCATTCCTGGTGGAGTTGTAAACAGATCCAACCATTCTGGATAGCAATTTGGAACATATGCTCAAAGGGCTATGAAAGATTGCCTGCCCTTTGATCCAGCCATACCATTGTTGGATCTGTACCCCAAAGAGATCATAGATAAATAGACTTATACGAAAATATTTATAGCCACGATTTTTGTGGTGGCAAAAAACTGGAAAACAAGGGCATGCCCTTCTATTGGGGAATGGCTGAATAAACTGTGGTATATGGTGGTGATGGAATATTATTGCACTAAAAAGAATAATAAACTGGAGGAATTCCATGTGAACTGGAAAGACCTCCAGGAATTGATGCAGAGTGAAAGGAGCTGAGCCAAAAGAACATTGTACACAGAGACCAATACTCTGTGATAAAATAGAATGTAATGGACTTCTGTACTAGCAGCAATGCAATGATCCGTAACAATTCTGAAGGACTTATGGAAAAGAACCCCACCCACATTCAGAGGAAGAACTACAGGAGAGGAAATACAGAAGAAAAACAACTGCTTGAACACATGGTTTGAGGTGGACATGATTGGGGATGTAGACCCAAAACTACCACACCAATGCAACTATCAACAATTTGGAAAGAAGTCTTGATTGATGACACATGTTAAAACCAGGGGAAATGCGCAGTGTCTATGGGGGGGTGGGTGAAGGGGAAAGTAAGAACATGAATCATGTAACCATGATAACTTTTCTAAAAAATAAAAATTATTATTAAAAAAAGAAGAGACAGTCCCAGATAATCTGTGCATACTTTTCATTCCTCCCCAATAGTGTCACTCAATCTCTAACAAAATCTGATGGAGGTATTGAACCTCTGTTTTCATTCTGAGAACATAGAGTCATAGCATCATAGGATTAAAGCTAGACATTTTCTTAGAGATCATTCTAGTTCAGTCATCTCATGCTGACCTTCATTCTCTTACTGGTTCTCTACCTGGCTTTCAGATTTTAACTATGCCTCCACAGCTGTCTTCTACTGGAACTTCCCTCAGTTTTTGAAGCTTCCCCACCCCCTGGAATAGCCATATTTCTCTTTCCTTCCTTCTTTCCTTCTTTCCTTCCTTCCTTCCTTCCTTCCTTCCTTCCTTCTTTCCTTCCTTCCTTCTTTCCTATCTTTCTTTCTTTTCTCCCTTCCTTCCTTCCTTCCTTCCTTCCTTCCTT
>NC_058132.1:199791469-199842822 GCF_016433145.1 Gracilinanus agilis
AGACAGACACACAGATAGATAGATAGATAGATAGATAGATAGATAGATAGATAGATAGATAGATAGATAGATAGATAGATAGATAGATAGATAGATGGATGGATGGATGGATGGATGGATGGATGGATGGATGGATGGATGGATAGATAGGTAGATAGATAGATAGACAGACAGATAGATGACACTCTTGTTGTTGTCTTTTATATTTAAAGAGAACCTAAATGGCATCACTGTGCTGGGGTCAATGTACACAGTGTTTGACTGTGTCTGATTAGACCAACACGAGAGCAGAAGGTTCTATCACAGGTCAGGCACAAATAGCCCATAAGAACATTTGGGATGAAGCTGTTTCTAAATTTGTGCATCTCATATTTCTTTTGAGCTGCTGCAATTGCGTTTTGCTCATAGAGCACAGGGTCTTTTTTGATGGGGGCATGCTATGAAGAACAGTCCTGTGCCAGTGTTTCCCATGTCTTACAGCCAATACTAAGGTCGTTCAGTGTGTTCTTATATTACTTCTTCTGGCCTCTAGGTGAGCACTTGTCTTGAGTTTTTTATAAAATAGGGGAGGGAGAGAGACAGAGACAGAGAGAGACAGAGAAACAGGGAGGCAGGGAGACAGACACAGAGATAGAGACAGAGACAGGCAGAGACAGAGGCAGAGACAGGCAGACAAATAGGCAGAGACAGACAGACAGAGACAGAGGCAGAGGCAGAGAGACAGAGAGAGAGAGAGAGAGAGAGAGATTAAGAGAGAGAGAGATTGAGAGAGAGAATTTTTAAAGCCTCTTATACCTCTTCCCTGTGCTGAGTCTTGGGAATACAAAGAAAAGTAATGTACATGGTCCCTGTCCTCAAGAAGTTTACATTCTAATGGAGGAAAATAACTTATAAAGGAGAGCTGGAAAGGAGGGATAAGAAAGAGTTGACAAGCAAGGAGGCATGATTAGAGATGCCTAGGAAGTGCAGTGGAAGCCTGGAAGACAAGACCAAAATCAGTCCAAGATCACCTCTTGTTAGTTCCTCCATCCTTTGAAAGAGGGAAGGAATTAATTATCATTGATATAAGTCTTTAGGAAACATCATTAAGATAAAATTGTCTGCTGTTCTGTTTCTGGCAGATAGAGTGAGCTCTAGTATATATCTATATAACTGAAGTCTCCCATCATAACAATATCACACTCTGTGCTAAGTTAGTGATCTGTTTTTCAAGCTCCTCTTCTGTGTTCTCTTTTTGTTCAAGTGGCCTTTAACATATTCTGTTGATGAATTCATTTCTGCTTTCCCTCTATTAAATTTTACTCAAATGTTTTTTAATCATGCTGCTTCTTTTTGGTCCACATAAGGATAACTTCTCGATATAAACAGATATTCCTTTTATCTTAAAAAAAATAACCTAGATGTACATTCTAGTCTCACATCTCATACCATTTTCTCAGTAAGGTCAATAAGGCCAAATTTATTTCCTTGTGTTAGGACCCCTACTTTGTCTTTCTTATTGCTTAAACACTGGGCATTTGTGTACAGACATTTGAAGTGATGGCTTTCACTACTGATTCCTTCCTTGATTTTTATCCTATGAGCTTCTAAATGTCCTAACAGTAATTTTTCCTCTATGCTATAGTTTTTGTTATTATTATTAAGTTGTTTTTTTAGCCATGTCTGACTCTTCATGACTTCATTTGGGATTTTCTTGGAGGAGATACTGGAGTGGTTTGCCATTTCCTTCTCCAGCTTATTATATAGATGAGGAAATTGAAGCAAACAGGGTTAAGTGACTTGCCAAGGGTCACACAGCTAGCAAGTATCTGAGATTGGATTTGAATTCATGAAGATGAGTCTCCCTGATTCCAAGCCCAGTGTTCTATCCACCGTGCTACCTAGCTGCCCATGCTATAGTTTACTTATATGGTATCTAGCGTGGTAGATATACCTGGCAGTTTTCTCTCTGTTTCACCTTTTTTTTTTCAGTTTAGTGTTTTTTTTTTCCAAATTAGATTTGTAAGACACTAGGCAAATACATTCTTACCAGTGCTTGTTAGGCATACTTTTTCCTTGATTAGATATCTGTCATTCCTATGTTTTAAGTTGTCATCCAGAAATCCAGATCCCATTCTCACATACCATCTTCTTAAATTGTTATTTACCTTCCAAGACAGGTTTTCTCCTCTGTATGCCGTGTCTTCAGGAGCAACAGTCATGGAAATACGAGCTGCTCTTATGATCCTCTGCTCTAGTACAAGACTACAACTTTTTGCATGCTCTCCAGGCTGGGGGTGTGAATTTGGATCCCAATTTTGCTGTTTCCTATCTTTATGATCTTGATAAAATCAAGTAAATTTTTTTTCTACATTTCCTTATTTCTAAAATGAGAACATATTACTAGATGAACTCTGAAGTCCTTTGCTGAGCATCTACTCTCTGCTGCCACGTTATAGTCTCAACCTTGATGTAATTTTTTTCACATAGTGGGGACGGGTTTCTCAGCTCTGCGCTTTTAGTTTGAGGTTCTATCTTTAGCTCTTTTGTGAGGCAGACCTCAGCCAGGCCTATCCAAATGGCTGGCTAGAGAAGCTCTTGTATTTTTATTTGTCTTTTGAACTGCTCTTTCTCCTACTGTCACTCAAGTAATACATAGACCTTTCCTGATACAATCTAAATAATTATCTGAGTTATGGTTTGAAATTCCTTTTAATCTCTTATTATATTCCCTGGGTTGCTCACTTGGGTCCTTTTATCATCCCAGGAATTTCTCTTAGCAAAAGAAGCTGAGGTGAGGAGACTTTTCAACCCTCATAAAGCCACTATATATGAGGAAAATGGGTTTAAAAAGAAAGACCGAAGAGGAATTGGGGAGCTGATAAAATTACAAGGTTTTCCTTACTTTCCCTTATCAGCCCAAATCACTATATTCCTTACTCTACTATTGGGGAATTGGTAGTAGAAAATAGGATTCCTGCAGAAGTTACCTACCCTCTGCATTTGAGGGAAACTACACAATTCAGAATTTTTCCTCAGGCAGAAAGGGAGAAAGGAGTTCTAGAGAGTGTCCAAAACAGAACTCATTATCTTTCTTTTTTTTAAAAGAAAACAGTTTTTATTGATGTCTTCTTTTTCTTATACCATCACAGTTATCTCTGGTATCTTATCTTTCCCACTCCCTGTCTCAGAGAATATATATATATATATATGTTCTAACATATAACAAATATAACAAAGTTACTTTCTTAGAGGGATAGGGAAGTCAGTATAACAGATCAATACTTTGAAAAAGTTCAAAAACATGTGCAATGTGTGATACCCGTAGACCTCCCACCCAACAAAGGAGTGGATTTGGGGTATCCTCTCATATCTCTTCATTCATTCTTGCTTGGTCTTTATAATTTTGTTACATTTACTTTTGACTTTGTGTGTGTGATTGTTGTTTCTGTTTACATAATTGTAGTTACTGTATATATTGTTTTCCTGGCTCTAATTATTTCATCCCATTTCCATGTTTCTCTATATTCATTGCACATAACATTTCTTATAGTACAATAATATTTCATTATATATGTGTGTGTGTGTGTGTGTGTGTGTGTGTGTGTGTGTGTGTGTGTGTAGCCCACTTTGCCTTAGCCATTGCCCAATGGGTATTTTTTCATTCCTAACTCTTTGCTATCACAAAAAGCATTGCTATAAATATTTTTATGTTCAGTACATGGAGACTTTCTCATTTACATATTCTTTGGGGTATAAGCCAATAATGGAATCTCTGGTTCAAGGGATATGGGCATCTTAGTCACTTTATTTGTATAACTCCAAATTGCTTTTCAAAACGGTGATACCACTTAACAGTGACACTAAAAATGTATCAGCATGCCTATCATTCCACAACCCCTCTAACATTAAGTATTGCCATTTTTTGTTATCTTTGCCAGTTTGCAGGGTGTAAAGTGAAACCTCACATTGTTTTGATTTGCATTTTTCTTATTATTAGTGAATTGAAGCATTCTTTCATGTGGTTCTGAATACTTTGTAATTCTTCTTTTGAGAACTTCAGAACTGATTGTCTTTCACCCCAAACTCACTCCTCTTTTGAACTTCCCTATTTCAGTCAAGGGCACTACCATCCTTCCAATCACTTAGGTTTCAACTTTGGACTCTTATTAGACTCCACACCCTCACTCACCCAACATATCCAATTAGCTGCCACATCTTCTTAATTTTTCCTCAACAACATCTCTTGTCTCAGTTCCATTGGACTATTGTAATATCCTTGTAATTGGTTACCTTATATCTTTTTTTTAAAAAAACTCTTACCTTCTGTCTTGGGATTGATACTAAATTCCAAGGCAGAAGAGTGGTAAGGGCTGTTAGGCAATTGGAGTTAAGTGACTTGCCCAGTTGACACAACTAGGAAGTATCTGAGGCTAGATCTGAACTCAGGACTTCCCATCTCCAGGCCTGGCTCTCTATTCCCTGAGCCCCCCAGCCGCCCCTCAGTTCCCTTATATCAAATCCATCTTCCAATCATCTGCCATAATGATTTTCCTAAAGCACAAGTCTGACCATGTCATTCTTCCACTCAATAAATTCTAGTGGCTTACTCATCTGTTTGGCAATGTTATTTATAGCCAGGTTTTCTGGTCTCCCCTTCACAAATTCTACCCTCCTCTGTACTGGTCTTTTTGCTCCTCCTTACACATAATGCTTTATCTCTCATCTCCAAGCTTTTTCACAGGCTACTCTCAAAATTTGGAATGCACTCTTTCCTAACCTCTGCTTTTACATTCCCTTGTTTTCTTCAAAGCTGTGCTCAAATGCTGCCTTCTCTATGTAGTCTCTCCATTTACCCTTAACTGCTAGTGCTTTCCCCCTTCTCCCAATTACTTTGCATTTGTTATATATACATTTATCTATGTATATTTATCTCCCACTATGGAATATAAACTTCTTGAAGGCAGAGACTATTTAAATTTTGTCTTTGTAATTCTCACACATGGTGTGGTATCTGACACACAGTAGGCACTTAATAAATGCTTAATGATTGATTGGTTGATTTTGGAAAGGACTTGTTTGTCCCTAATTTCTTTCCCCTTCCTCCTTTGTTTATTCCTTCCTTCCTTTCTCTTTTCCTACCTTTCTCCCTCCATCCTTCCTTTCTTCCTTCTATCCTTCTTTCCTTCCATCTGTCTCCATAGCCAGGCTAGCTGGGCATGAGGAGGAGGAGGGAGGGGCTGCTGAGACCATCACTTCCACCTTTTCCTGCCAGGCTCTAATTCCCATCCCCTTATTAAATCTTGGGGATGATTTGGACTGCTTGAGCTTTTCTGGACCACCTGCTGTTTGACCAATTCCTTTTCTTTTTCCCCCTGGTGACTAATAGCTGCTCTTTCTTTCTAAGCTTCTGTGTTTTCTCTCCTCCCATCACTCCCTTTCAGTGTCTGGTGAGTCGTGATGCCTCTCACCCACTTGACTCCCTGACAAAAAGCTTGAGAAAACAATCCCAGATCTACTCAGGCCAGCTCCCCAGGGGCCCTAGGGC
Organism: Gracilinanus agilis; assembly: GCF_016433145.1. Classification (NCBI taxonomy): domain Eukaryota; kingdom Metazoa; phylum Chordata; class Mammalia; order Didelphimorphia; family Didelphidae; genus Gracilinanus; species Gracilinanus agilis. The sequence continues at coordinate 199,796,997 of NC_058132.1, forward strand.
CCATCCTCCCTCCCTTCCTCCTGGGACATGTTGCTGTGGAAATAAGACCATGGCTGAGAGACAGGAGACAGGGAGATCAGAAAGGACAGAGAGACTGTGAAAAGGGAAATAGGGACAGAAAGGAATAAGTACAGAGAAATCAAGACAAAGAGAAGCAAAAAAACTGCATATGTGGAGCAAGAGAAAAATGGAGAGAAGTCTAAAATACAAAGAGTGAGAAATAAATACAGAGCCAGAGCCAGAGCTGAAGAAACAAAGGCAGCCAGAAAGACATCTTCTTCGCAGAGAGACATGGGCACACTCATGAAAGCACAATCTGCTTAGAAAGGTACACCAAGAGATTACAGCCTCCTTCATGGACAAAAAAAAATCAAGTTCACAATTTGAGAACTTTAAGTGAACCAAGAATAGTAAAATATGAATTCACATCAGTGTCTGGGTCCTCAAAGCTCTGAGTTTGTATGAATAGAGAAGGGTAGGACTGGGATTCTTGGACCTCAATAAACTTAGCCTGCCCATCCCATACTGCCTCAAGTGGCACATATGTATGTGTGTTCAAGTAAGAAAGAAATATCTGTTTACAGTGCTAATTAGGACGATGTGGCATGTCCCTTTTCCCATTGCCCCAGATTCCACCTTTAATACCAGCTAACTATTTTGCAAATGTGCACCATAGCTATAAGGATGCATGAAGCAGAGCCTGGGTAGATGGTGAGCCTGACTGTTAATAGTACAAAGACGTCCCAACTATCGAAGGAGAAAAAAATAACCCATCGACTCCAAACCCGTACAAGTGGTCAGTCGTGCAGCCTGAAGTACAGCATCTTTGTGTAAACATATATATGAAAAGTACCTTATGACAGCTGCCAGAATACCTGGATTCAGGAGATAGAGGTAAAAATTCTCCCTTAGCCTCTTACTAGCTGTGTGACTGTGGACAAACGACTTAGTTTCTCAGAGACTCAATTTCCTCACCTGTAATGTGGGAATAATAATGCTTACCTTACCTCTTGGGACTATGATTCACTTTGCAAGCCTCAACTATATTTGAGTTCTATAGTTCTGTCATTGGAGATGTTCTTCCCATAGATGCAGAACCCAGCCCTCTAATGAGTAAGGAAGAAAGAGGAAGAAAAGGAATAAATACGAAATAAGGAAGAAGAAAGAGGAGGAAGAGGAGGAAGGGGAAGGGGGTGAAGAGGAAGAAGAGGAAGGGAGGAGGAGAGCTAACATTTAAGTAACACTCTGATGTTTGTAGTGTTTTACAAATATTATGTCTACTGATCCTCACAAAAACCTTGGGAGGTAAATGCTATTATTTACTATCATTTTATAGACAAAAAAACCTAAAGAGATGAAGTGACTTACCCAGGGTCATATAGCTAGTAATTAAATGACTGAGGCTGGGTTTGAATTCAGGTTTTCCTGTCTCAGTCAAGCACTCTATGCATTGCACCATCTAAGCTGTTAGGATAGAAGTTGATGGTTTTTGAGAGTTGCTGTAAAGAAAAACAAAAGCATCACCAAATGGCCAAGTCTCTCTGAACTTGCCTATGCTGCTTCTCAGAGAAAAGATGCACAGTTTAGCACCAAGCGTGGACTTGGAGCTTTTCCATCTTGGAGGAAACCACCAGAGATTGTTCTACCTTGACACAGCCTTTGAGAGCCCACATATCACCTTCATGCTAGTGGAGGCACCGGGCTACCGTTAAGACACTATAAAGTCTTAAGTCATTATAATATAGTGTCCCAGTGCCAGAGCTAGAAAGGACCTCAGAGGTCATCTAGTCTAATCTCTTTATTTTAGAGATGAAGCGACAGAAGCCTAGGAGAGTAAGGTGACTTGCCCAGGTAGTAACTGAGCCAGAATCCAAACCCAGGCCCTCAGCTTCCATAAATTCCACTCTTTCCTCTATATGCTGCTGCCTCCATGGATATATTTGAGCCAATATTTATGTACCTTTCTTGGCTTTAGAGAATGTGAATTTCAAGCATTGGAAGCATGTGTATAGTCCCTGGCACAGTCTGGGTGCTTTCCAACTATTATTTACGGTAACCCTAACCAAGCTCAGTCCTTCAGAAGCACCAGAGAGGTAAGTCACCAGAGTCGAGCTGGAGTACTCCCATCCCTGCTGGCATTTTCCTTGTAAATCTTAGGGGCCATGCCATAGAAACCAGGGAGTTTGGACATGAAAGAGGGCCAGATTTGGAATCTGAGGGCCTGGGTTCAAATCCCAATTGTCACTTATTATCTGGGTGACGTGAGGCAAGTTGCTTAATGTCCCTAGCCTTGGTTTCCCTATTTGTTAAATTAGGAGTTGGGTTAGCTGTTCCCTGAGGCCCCTTTCAGCCTTAGATCTGTGATCCTATAAGTTATCTGGGTCACTGCTGGGCAATCAGGAAGAGCAGTGCTGTGAAGCCCCCGCACCACACTGACAGTCTTCAGCCTCATTCAGGCTGCATCTGTTGCTATGGTTGTGCTAGAGAGTGTGTGTGTGGAGTGCGCTGCCATATTTTGATCCAGCTGAAATGGAAGCTTTGTTCTCTTTTCTCTCTTTGCATCAGCATTATCACTTACACTTCCAGGTCCACTTATCCCTTTCTGTGTATTCATTAAATCCTGGTTAGTCGCTGCATTATTTAATGGAATTGATGATGCAATTAAGCCCAGGGCTCTGCTGCCATAGAGAAGAGAAACCAGGAAAGGCATTCCCCTGTCCCTGAATCAGAGCAGTCCTCCGGAGTTCATCCACACTAACTGCTATCAGGCTGTCACATCCATACTTAGTAAGCCAATCTGGCAGATTCTGAAACAAGGGCCGGAGATAGGCCCTGGGAAGCACGGCTGCAGCCCCTTACCTTTGCTCTCTTTGTCCCACCTCCCCTTCCTTACCCACCCTTCCCCTGCCATCCAGTCCCATCCTGGAGGAGGAGGTTAGGGCTAGAAGTCAAAAAAGGGTCCTGGGAGATTTCAAATGTTTCACATTCCAGATTTCTGGAGAGCTCCTTTCACTTACCCCCTACCTCAAAGAAGTCACATAGCTAGGAAGTATCCGAGGCTAGATTTGAACCCAGGGCCTCCCATCTCTAGGCTTTGCTCTCAACCCACTGAGCCACCTAGCTACCACCATTAAAAAATTTTTTTAAAGCATCAAATAAGAAGATTCCACATTCTCCCTTAGTGTTCTGTGACCATATGCTCTAACCCTCCCTATAAGGAAATTCTTCTTCTTACCTAACCAAAATCCCTCTTATTGTAGTTTGAGCCTGTTTCATTTTGTTCTATACTCAATGCCTGGTTAGCATTCTCTGTATATTATTGGGTTATTTTTATATTACATTATGTATTAAGATATTGCAGATTATTAGCTAAGGGTTGTAACAACCCAGCATCTATCCTGACATTCCTCAGACCATGCAGCATTTCTCCTGGAGCCTTGATCTCTTCTTCTTGTGGCGGCTTACATCATTTTCATCCTCAAAGGGACTCTTCCTTAGTTCTGTGCATCTTTTTTTTTAACCCTCACCTTCCATCTTGGAATCAATAATTATGTATTGGTTCCAAGGCAGAAGAGTGGTAAGGGCTAGGCAATGGGGGTCAAGTGACTCGCCCAGGGTCACACAGCTGGGAAGTATCTGAGTCCAGGGATCTGAACCCAGGACCTCTCATCTCTGGACCTAACTTTCAATTCACTGAGCCACCTAGCTGCCCCGCTTAGTATCAATTCTGAGAGGAGCAGCATGGGCTAGGGCAATCAGGATGAGTGACTTGCTCAAGATCACACAGCTAGGAAATATCTGAGGCCAGATATGAACCCAGGTCCTCCTGACTCCAAGCCTGCAGCTCTATATCTGGTATTACTAAGCTGCCCTATCTGTGCATCTTTCTCATTGAAGCTGAGTTTCTACTATACCATGTCTCCTATCTCACTTAAACTTGCTGACTCAAAGTATTCCACTGTTAATTATGGGCCACTCAGGGATATGACTAATAATTTCTTAGCCAATGGCATTGTCTCTTCTAATTTAATCAAGAAAAATTTGTTCACACTTCATAAGGGTATCACTTGGCAGTGCTTGCAACTTTACAGTTAGTTTAACATCTCCTTAAAGATCCCTTACTTTCTCTGATTAAATAATGGGTGGGGGAAGAGGCTCATAAGAACGTCAGTTGCCCTCTGAATATACTTTCATATATTGGAAGACAGTAGATTGTCCACAGCTTTCTCTTTCCTAATCCCAGGTTCTCTATTTCTCAGAGGTCTTTGTCTCTGATCATTTCAACATTGTTGTACCTCTGAGCTCTTTCCAAGTTTTTTAGAGGTTGGACTAAGTTCCTAGATCTGTTTACTACCCTTAATTTATCCTGCTATTTCTTTAATTCAGACCCTAATCACTTCTTCCCTATTGTAATAAACTCCTTATTATTTTCATCTGGCATTTTCCTTTTCTTTCGTTTCCTACAATTGCCAAGATTATCTGCCTAAGGCAAAGATCTGATCATGCTACTTTCCTGATCAAAGCCCTTTAGTGACTACCCATAGGATGAAACACAAACTCTTTAAATCTGTCTTTTAAAGTCCTTTGGTTTAAACTGGCTCTAAATTTCCTTCCTTCCTTCTTTTCTTCTTTCTTTCCCTCCTTCCTTCCTTCTTTCTTTCCCTCCTTCCCTCCTTCCTCCCTGCCTTACTGCCTTCCCTCCATCTTAGAACCAATACTAAGAATCAGTTCTAAGACAGAAGAGTAGTAAGGGCTAGGCAATTGGGGTTAAGTGACTTCTCCACAGTCACATAGCTAGAAAATGTCTGAAGTCAAATTTGAATCCAAGACTTCCTGTCTGCACCCCTGGCTCTCTCTCCACTGAACCACCTAACTGCCTTTCTAATGTACCTTTAAATTTCTTATCATATTCCTAACTTTTATACTTATTGTGTTCAACAAACGAAAAGCAGTGTAGTATAGTGGATACACAGATTGACTTAGTGTTGAGCTTAGTGACCCTAAGTAGATAACTTAACTCTTCTGTGCCTCCAATAAGCTCCCTAAGACTACAAATTGTAGAGCAGGTACATCCTGATTTGGTAGAGAAAGTTGAGAGTTCTCAAACTAGATTTGTTGTTTCCCAATCTCATCCTGCCATTTCTAGTTCCACTCAGAGTATCTTCCATGTTTAGAATGCATTCTTTCCATGTGTCTTCCTGTTAAAATCCTTCTCCATCAAATTCTTGCTACTTCCATGAAGTTTACTCCTGTCTTAAAATGATCTTTTTCTACTTTCCTGTTGTTTATTTTTTCTGGAACATTTTTTTAGGATCCTTCCTTTACTTCAAACATATTATAATTTGTTATCCTTATTTCTGTGCTATTCCTACCCCATGCTTACCCCACCCAGTAGAATGGGATCTTGCTGAAGGCAAAAATCATACCATTTTTCATCCTTGTGTTCCCCCACTTAATAGCTCTAGGCACTCAGCAGATGCTTTTTAATTATTGTGACTTTTAATTTAATTAAAACAGAATTTTAGCCAGCTTTGTGTATATTGGGGCAGAAGTGACCCCAAATCCTTTCTTCTATAGCCCAATGCCTGTGGATGGTTATTATTGAGCATTTTATAATATTGTATTCCTAGATAACGTTGGCAAAACGGATTGGTCTCTGGTGGTATAGAAGGAAACCCAAAGAGAACTAATTCTTACATTCCTGAGAAAGTGGGCACCAAGGAGGAAATGCTCATCTGCACATAGCAACACCCTTTGGGTCATGCTCCAGGGAATGGTACATTCATTTCTTGTTGTTCTAGGAAGGTTATGTTGTCTAGATTTGGACTTGAGTTCCTGGGATTAGAATTACAACTGCTATTTATAAGCCGTAGGACCTTAGGCAAATCACTTTACTTCTCTGGGTCCCAGTTTCCTCATTTCTCTTTGATCTCTACATTCTGTAATTCTATGATATATCCTAGTTGGGTATGTACTGGTGGAGTGATAATGATTGTCCCTATGAGTGAGTATATCAATTTGTACGTCACAGGATAATGTAGTATCATGAAGCCAAGGAATGGAGAGTTTCAAGAAAAAAGTAATGGTCATCAGTGTCAAATACTACAAAGGCAGAGGCAAATGTGGTTGGGGAAAAGACACTAAATATGGTGAGTGGTGACCTTTAGAAGAGAAAGCAACTTTAATAGAGTATACCGTCCGTAGTGTCCATCAGCCCATTTAACTACAGTGTATGCATACTTCTTCCTTCTTCCTTCCACTATAGAAGGAATCCATTGCTACAAATCTCACTGATCTTTCTCCAGCCTAAGACAACAGAACTGCTTCCTCTATGGCAGCAGTGTGGTAACACCTTCATTGCCATCAGGAATTCCAAGCAACAAGTGGGCTAAGATAGAGGGGGCAGCTGCACAATCCTGGGTCCTCTGGAGGCCTTTTCCTTTGCAGCTGCATTCCGTCGACATCTCTGCCACCCTCTGTGACCATTTTGGAGTTTGGGAGGGGGGAGAGGGAGAAGCATGAAAAGTGTGGGGGAAGCTCTAATACCTTTCTACCAAAGTCCTGCTGAGAGATTGCTTCCTGTTGTTTTATCTGCCCTGGGATATCAGCTGCAAGGATCTTATCAGACTGTAATTACCCAGCCTAGATTTGTGCTAATTGGTTCTCTGGAGTAAAGTTACCTCCAATCTGTGTGTGAGGGGGGCACAGCAGGAAGTGGTTTGGAGTCAAAGAGGTTGTCTGTGATGATCTATCAGGAATTAGCTTGGGGAGCCACTACATAGAGGAGTTAGGGCAAGGGAGTAGGGACAAGGGTTGAGGTGGACAGCAAAAGAACAAAACTAGAAGGACTAAAAGTTGTGATGCCACAACCACAACATAACCGAGCCAGGAAAGACTCAACTTTGACCTCTACAGCCAATAGTTAGTAAGAGAGGGTCTTTTGAAGTGGACCTTTTTCTCCCCTTTTTTTTACTAGTCCTCTTTGGAAGCCATTAGAGGGTACTTTATTGTCTTTCCTTTAAAGCTCAGCTTCCATCATTTGTGGGGATTTCTCTCTGGAAAACATGAATACATTTTTTTAAAGTTGTTTGATTCTGATGCTCCATCCAGTCAATAATGTATTTCACTGATAAACTTTTAAAATGTGTACTCTATACTTATTACCGCCATTTTTGCTTCATCCACTCACTTCTAAATCCTTTGAAATCTGTTTTCAACTTCCATAACTCTATTAAAGCTGCCCTCCCCAAATGTCACCAATGAGATCTGAGTCACCAAATTCAATGGCCTTTTCTCAAAGCCTCATTCTTGTTAACCTTTTTGTGGAATTTGACACTGTTCACCATCTCAAAACTTTCCACCCTTTATTTCTGTGATAATGTACTCTGCCTGGCTCCCCAATCTCTTTCTCTGCTCTTTCTCTGTCTCATTTCTTGTATTCTTTTTTTTCCCTTCAGTCCTAATTGGGAGTTCTTCAGGGTCCAGTCCTGGGGCTACTTCACTTGCCATACTCTATTTCTCACAGAACTCAACAATTATAAAAATAACTTTTACCACTATGCAGATAATTTCCCAGTATTTATCTCTGGTCCTAATTGCTACAAAATTCTAGACACAAACTTTCAGTTTCCTGATGGCAATTTTCATCTGAATATCCTGTAACCCTCTCATATATCTCTGTATATTCCACAGAGAAGTTAGGTGGCACAGTAGATAGAGAGCTGGGCCTGAAGTTAGGAAGACTCATCTTCTTGAGTTCAAATCTGGCCACAGACCCTTAGTAGCTAGATGACCCTGGGCAAGTCACTTTATCCTGTTTGCCTCCATTTCCTCATCTGGAAAATGATCTGAAGAAGGAAATGGCAAGCCCCTCAGGTATCTCAGCCAAGAAAACACCAAATGGGTTAATGATGAGTTGGACATAACTGAGGAACAAATGCACAATAACAAAAGGTTCTAAAATATTTATTGAAAAATGAATGAATGCAACAACACACATGAAAGTGAAAGGGTATCTAAAAAGTTAACGTCTATTCGGAAAGGCATTGAATAGAAAGGATAGGGAAGCAAATTTCATGTTGTACTATAGTCTGGTCAGAGTGCTAGCATAGTCAGTTCTTGAAACCCCATTTTAGTAAAGACGTTAATAAAATGGAGATTATCCAGAGGAAGGCAATCAGGATGGTACATAGCCTGGAGTTTATGTCCTATGAGGATCTATTCAGTGAGTATGTTTAGCCTGGAGAAGAGAAGACTTAAAGGAGACATGGCAGCTGTCTTCAAATATTTATTGGAAGGTCTCATACCCTTTAGGATTATGTGTTTTTTTCTGGTATACCCCAGAGGGTATAACCATGAATTCTGAAACTAGGGTGAAAGTTGCATAGAGGAAAATTTAAAGAAAAACTTTCAAAACTATTAGACCTATCAAAAAGTACAGCAGAATCCTGCAAGAAGTAGTAGCATCCCTTTCTTTGGATATCTTTAAAAAAAGACTGCTTGATAACTTATCAGATATTTGGTAGAGAGAATTAGTTTTCAGGTGAGACTTACTTTGGATGGCTATGGAAAACACTCCCAACTCTGAAATTCTTTGATTCTGTTAAATTATCTTCCTTCCCAGAACTTCCCTGATTTCCTTTTTTATTCCAACAGTATTCTTTCAGGCAAACAGGTTCACAATCTTGGAGTCATCTTTGATTCCTCTTTATACTTTACTCTTCATAATCAATGTCACAAAATCCTACTGATTTTTTTCTTTTTGATGTTTTTCAATGTGCCCCTAACTCTTAATTTCTGTTGCTAATACCAAAGTCCTTATCCTTATTGCCTCATATCTTGATTATGGAAATAATTGGTCTTTTTTCTTCCAACTCTTCCTCCCAATTTAGTATTCACACTGCTATCTTCAAGAAAACAGGGCTTTTTTTCATCATGTTTCTCTCTTGTCAAAATTCTATAATGAATACCATTTGCCTATTCCTCATATTAGAATTTGAGTCCTACACGATCTCCATCTCCTTCTCCTTTCCTAACCATTTTCTTCTGCTACCCAGCATGGATTTTTCATTGTAGACTCCTTTCTCAATGTTTCCTAGTCATTCCTGCTTCTACCTCATATCTGCAGGGTCCCATGACCATTCCAATTCACATTTGTGAAACCTCAGAGTTGAGAGGGGTCTCTGAGGCTGTGCATTTCAAGTTGTACCTGTATATGTTTACCCTTAAGACATCCAACAAATAGTTGTTGTTCAGTTGTTTCAATTGTGTCCAACTCTTCATGACCCCACTTGGGATTTTCTTACCTTAAATACTGGAGTGATTTGTCATTTCCTTCTTTAGCTCATTTTAGCAAACACAGGTAAGTGATATGCCAGTAGTCACACAGCTAATAAGTGCCTGAAGTCAGATTTGAACACAGCAAGATGAGTCTTCCTGACTCCAGGCCCAGCACTCTTATCTACTGTACCATCTACTGCCCTAATATGTACTAGAGTTTATTGTTTTTTCAGCCATTCCTGATTCATTGTGACCCCATCTGGAGTTTTCTTGGCAAAGTTACTTCTTTCTCCAGCTCATTTTACAGAAGAACTGAGGCAAAAGAGTTAAAGTTGAGGTTTAAGCTCTGAACCTATATATTCAGAGTCGTAGCTGAACCTTAAAGCATGTAATAGAGACACCAGAGCCCAACTAACCCACATCTCCCTAATGTAAGGAGGTCAAGCATGCCATTCACCATGAGTAACCTCCATTCTCCTACCTTTTTATATACTGTCCTCCATCTATTCTCGAAGTCCCTTGACATCATCCCCCATCCTGTTCGCCTCTACTTCAGCCTCTAATGAGGAGGTCTCCTTTCTACAGATAAGACATCTCTATATTTATTTCATCCTCTCCCATTTCCTCTGGCTAATTGCCCCCATAATCATCCCTCTCCTCCCTCTCTCTTTTCAAATCTCTCCCTATCTACTTGCTCATTGCTTGTTTCCTATAAAAATACCTTGGTATTATTATCATATTAATTATTATTTCCTTACTAATTAATTATTGAAATTAATAAAGTATATAATTTGTATTAATATATTAATATTAGTGTTATTATCCCATATCCTTACCAAAAGCCACATCCTTTTCTTTATGCTAGTAGACTACCACATCCTTCCCTTTACATTTGTATCCTCTCAAACTATCATCCTGTATCTTTCCTTTCTGGAAAGAGGAAAGGGGGAGCTGTCTACTCTTATTGTATCTAATGCATCTTCTATTATTTACTTTTCAGTGCTTTTCAGCCTGACTTCACTGCTCAACTGAAATCTTCCTCTTTCCAGAGTTACCAATAATCTTAATTGCCAAATCTAATAATATCTTGGCAATCCTCATCTTTCTTGACCTTTTCACAGCATTTGATACCTTCTCTTCCTGGATTCACTTTCCTTTCTTGGTTTTTGAAACAGTTCTCTCTTGGTTCTCTTTTTCATCACTCCTTCTCCATTTCCTTTGTTGAAACATTATCCATATCACACTCCCCTGACTGTAGAAGAAAATGTACCTTGAAGGAGCTTTCCTGTGCCCTCTTCGCTTTTCTCTCTATCCTCTCACTTGACCTCTTCTATTCCCATGGACTTGATAATTATCTTGACACAGATATTTCCCAGATCTATATATTAATTCTCCTGAGCTCCAGTCCCACAATATCAATTGCCTATTAGACATTTTGAACTGGATGTCCCATAGGTATCGCAAACTCACATATGTCTAAGAGCTCACAATTTATATTCCCAACCTCTACTTTCTGAACTTCTCTATCTCTCTTGTTGGTCCTGCTGTCCTTCCAGTTATATAAGTTGGCATTATTCTTAACTTTTCACCCTCTTCTTCCAATATGTCAAGTCAAGTGCCAAGTCTTATCCATTTCTCCCTGCACAACACTTCTTGCATCTGCTCCCTACTGTCATCACTTGAGTTCAGGCTCTTCTCCCCTCTTACCTGGGCTTTTACAGTGGTCTCCTAATTGGTCTCTCTGCCTTAGGTCTCTTACCTCATTAATCCATTCTCCACAGAGCTGCCAAAATTATTTTTACCATTTTTTAAAAAATAAATTTTTATTAAATTCTTTTTTCTATACCATTGATAAAATGACTACCCTATAGCTTAGGTCAGATCATGTCATCTCCCTGTTCAGTAAACTCCAGCGGCTCCCTAGTGTCAGTAGGATGGCAGCTAGATAGCATAGATAGAGTGCTGGTCTTTGAGTCAGGAAGATCTGAGTTCAAACTCAACCTTTGATACTTATTGTGTGACCTTGGGCAAGTCACTTAACCTCTGTCTGCCTCAGTTTCCTCAACTGAGATAATAATAGCACCTACCTACCAGGGTTATTGTGAGGATCAAATGAGATATTTGTAAAGCACAGTGCATGTTTTTCATCCTTTGTTTTCAAAGAGGACCGCTAACATCATGGGGTGATGTCTTGACTTGTACACAAATTGGATTTAAGTGAGGCAGAGTTGCACAAAGTCATCAACCTCACTCTCTCTTCCAGAGTCATCAAAGTCCAATGGCAAGACAAAAATGAGAACAACTGGCACTGATCTGGGATGCAGGAGATGAGTCTTCAATGTCTAACCAAGCTCCAGGCATTCCTCAGCACTTGATTCAATTGCCTTCCTGGACATCAGAACAAATTGTTTTCATCCATCCATCCTGCCATAATTGGTGTAGATGCTGAATGGAATATCAACTCCTCTGAAACCTAAAGACTTTCATTATATGACTTCAGCCTACCTTTTCAGCTTCCTTTTATGCTACTATCTTTCACTCAAGGCAAATTGACCTCTTTTGCTTTTCCTTACATATGATCTTTCATCTCTTTGACTTGGTCCACTCTCTTACCCTATGCCTACAATGTTCTCCCTCTTTCTCTATCCTTTTTGAGATCTCTGGTTCCTTTCAAAACTCAGCTCTTCCATGAGGCCTTTCCTGATGTACAAGTTGCTTGTTCCCTATTCCCCTTAAGAATTATCTTGCATCAGTAGCCTAAGCCTCAGAGACTCATTTCTATGAGACTCTCTTTGGAGATTAATTACTCTGTTCCATGCAAGACGGAGTTGATAAGAACTGAGGAGAAGAGAGATCCTACTCTCTTGGTTTCCAGATTCCAGAGAGAGGATTTCTAGTCTCAATCTCCCTCCAACTTGAAGGAAAGATTCTGGGAAGAAGCTGATATGATCTCTCTCTCCACCCTTCATACAGGTGGGAAGCATTAAGTGATCAATTTCCACCAATGAAGAGAGATCCATACAAATGAGTTTCGAAGCCTGGGTTACATGTTTATTTTGTATGTACTAAAATATGTCAGGAACATACGGAGAAAGAGGAAGGAGCAAGCATTTATTAAACATCTACTATGTGTCAGGAACTGTGATACAAATATTATCTCATTTGATTCTCACAACACCCCAAGCCTGAGACATGTCTTTCTTGACAAAAAAAGGAAAAAATGATTTAATTTTTGTCTTTGCATTCTCAATTTCTGGTGTACAGTAGGCACTAAATAAAAACTTTTTGAATGATTGATTGATACTTGATAAGCGATCATCCAGTCCTCATTCATCAGTGATAGAGAGCTCAACATCTAGAAGAGCAGTCCATCCCATTTTTGGACAGTGCTAATTATAAGAGAGTTTTGTTTATGTCAAGTCTAAATCTGGGTCTACATGTTTCTCACTCATTTGCCCCTAGTTCTCTTCTCTGGGGCCATATCAAAGCACTTTAATCCCTCTTCTACAAGATACTTTTCAAATATTTACATTCCTTCCCCTTACCCACCCACACTGCCAGACTTATCTTCAAAATATTCCCAGTTCTTTCAACTACTTCTTGTATGGCATCATCTCTCAGTCTTTTGCCATCCTGACTACCTTCCTCTGAATGTGTTTATTTGTTGATGTTCTTCTTGAAATGTGGTGCCTCAAACTGAATACCAATGAGATGGGATATCTTTTTTTTTTAATTTTTTTTTAAACCCTTAACTTCTGTGTATTGACTTATAGGTGGAAGATTGGTAAGGGTAGGCAATGGGGGTCAAGTGACTTGCCCAGGGTCACACAGCTGGGAAGTGTCTGAGGCCGGATTTGAACCCAGGACCTCCCGTCTCTAGGCCTGGCTCTCAATCCACTGAGCTACCCAGCTGCCCCCATAGATGGGATATCTTGATATGTAGTGTGACCAGGCAAGAGAAATGTAAGACACTCTCACCTCCCTTGTTCCACACTATTAAGTGTCATTAATGTAGCCTAGAATAAGGCTAGTTTTAAAAATACTTTGTTGCACTTTTAACTCATAGTAGTCTTATAATGCAATAAATCTTCCATATGAAATGATGTCTAACCATACTTGTCTTAGGACTAGTGCAGATGACTTTTTTTTATCCCAAATATAGAAATTTACAGTTCTCCCCATTAAATTCATTTTATTAGATTCAGTGCAGCATTTTATCCTGGTGAGACTTTTTTTTTTCCTTTGGATCTTGATTCTGTCCTTCAACTCATTAACTAGTGCTCCCAAGGTTTGGGTCATCTGCAATTTTTGTAAGCATACCATCTATACTTTTATCCAATCAGTAGATAAAAACACTGAACATCACAGTGCCTTTCAAGGAGACAGATTCTTGGGACACTCCACTAGGGTATATGTAATGCTTTTTATGGTTGTTTAAATGTTTCATGTGTTTTTAAATTATCTCCTGAAGTAAACTGTGGGATCCTTGAGATCAGAGACTATGTCAAACCTTTTTTTAGTATCCTTTCATAGAGTAACTTAGTGTAGTATTGGATGCATAGTAGGTGTTCTGTATATTTTGGTGCTATGAATGAATGCATGAATGAATGAATTCTCAGCACAAAGGAACAAAATAAATAATATGGGAAATTCAGATAATATCCAGAACAGAAAAGCCTTGGGATTTCTTTAAAAGGACACCATATATGATTACTTTGCTTTGCTAATAAGTATTGTCATCAACCTTCAATGTATGAGTCCATGATGTCATCATAGTAGAAATTTTCACCAAAGAGCAGATTGCAATATACCCATGACCCCTGCTCTTACTCACATTTTTGCCTTTGCATAAATTCTCATTGTGGTATGAGCTCCATTCAATTTGTTTCATGGGTTCCAGTGCCCAATTTAGGCTTTTCTTGAGACTTACTACTTACTTACTACAAAATTGATCTACCTTCTTTTCCTAATAAGTATATCTTGAATGATATTTTTTGTATCATATTTTTGTGTTACTGGTCTTAGGTCATATGTAATAACCTGCTTGGGTCTACCTAAACATGTCTCCACTGCCTGTGGGCCACTTATAATTTTTATCCTTCAGAGATCATGGTGTTTCATGATATAGGATTATGTATTAACATCAGAAGAATATTACTATGAAAAATATGAGATTTTTTCAAAGAATAATCTATGATCTTTGAAAGTACTACACAGTTTCCCAAATACAAACCTATTTGCTTCTTCCTCTTCAATTCTTGACTCAGCTCATTGTCTAATTACAGCATTTATACAAGACATTTGTACTGATGGAAGACTTAATCAGCTATTATCCACCTGGACAATAAACATTTTTCATCCACTTGTTTTTTACTAAGTAGATGGCAAGACTAAATGCTTTTGAGTGGTTATAAATCTCACTTAGCTGTATATTATTATAGGATTTGATACAAATTTATTCAAATCAATAAATATAAATTGTTGCTATTATTTGTCAGACATTGTGCTGGGTGCTGAATATACAAAGTCAAACCGAAACTATATCTATCCTCAAGGAGCTTATATTATTATACTGGAGTGAATCAACCATAAATATAAAATATGTACAAAATAATTTCTGGGTGTGGAGAGAGCATTAACAACTGGAGGAATAAGAAAAGGATTCATATCGGAGGAGGTGGCACTATGTAGTTTCTGCTCCTCTTCCCACAGAGTAAATGTTTTGATTGAAGATAGGAATTCCAAGGGAGAATATTTCAGGCACAGAAGACAGCTTGTAAAAAGATGTAGTGGAGAGAGGTAGAATTTCATGAAAAGGGTTTGGCCAGAATGTAGAATTATGAAGAATAGTTTGGTGGAATCAATCTAGAAAGATCAAGCCAACCCGTGAAGGTTTTTAAATGCCAGTCAAAGGAGTTGGTACCTTGTTCAGGTAATAGAGAGCCATTGAAAGGTATTGAGCAGGGGAGATAAATGGTTAGATTTAGGCTCTAAGATAAAACTGTCATGATACAATGTATTAAAAAATCATTTGGAGTGTCTCATCGTCTATAGGAAAATCCTTTTCTGCTTGAATTTGATTTCCTCTGTGGAAGCAGCTGCAAACACTGTTGGTAAGCATATATCTTACTGTTTTGTTTCTTATTAGATATTTATAATCAGAATGTAAAGGGGGCAGAAAGGTTTGTGCTGGATAAAGCACATGAATATATGGGGAGCAGTGGGTTTGCTGGCAAATTACCAAATTTGCTGGCAAATTTATCTATCTATCTATCTATCTATCTATCTATCTATTAAATGCATGAATGTGGATCTAAAAACTGGAGGGTCTTACCTTCTTCATCTTAGTGTTTTATCTTGAACGACTTCATTTTTATGTGAAACATAGAGTATCCTGACAGTCAGGTGGGCTTCACAGCCCTAGACACTAGCTACTGTGAGTTTTTTGATAAAGTTTACAATGTGATTTCAAGGGGAACAGCTTATCTATAGAGGATGTAAGAAAAATTAAAAGACTATTTTTAACTCTAAGGCATACTATTGTCCGGGACAATAGTGGCCACAGTCTGAATTAACACCAGACATTTTCTTTTAAAAGACAAGACTTAATCTGGCCTGGCACACTATCATTGACTTTCATTAGCTATTCTTATCTAGACATGGTCACTCCTAACCTCAATTATGAGCTAAAATGTTAACCAGCTCTTTATCAGGGAGAGGCTTTTTAGTCACTGCACATTAGCAGATGGGTACAGAGACCTTGTTTAAAGACCTCAAAAAAAGTGGAATTATATTATTCAATTTCCAATTAGTTTTTGATTTGCCTTTCCATATGTCCTTACTAATTATTATTTTATTGAATTATGATCTGAAAAGGATGCATTTATTATTTCTGCTATTTTTGCATTTGTTTGCCATATTTCTATGTCCTAGTACAAGGTCAATCTTTGAGAATGTACCATGTACTGCCAAAAAGAAAGTGCATTCCTTTTTGTCCCTATTTATTTTTCTCCACATATCTATTAACTCTAATTTTTCTAGGATTTCATTCTCCTTTCTTACCTCTTTGTTATTTGTTACTTTTTGGTTTGATTTATCTAGATCTGATAGAGGAAGTTTCAGGTCTCCTACTAGTATAATTTTACTATCTATTTACTATCTATTTCCTCCTTGAGCTCTGCCAGTTTAGAAATTTAGAATTTTAGATGCTATACCATTTGGTGCATACATGTTAAGTACTGATATTTCCTCATTGTCTATACTGCCTTTTATCAGGATGTAATTACCTCCCCTATCTCTTTTGATCAGATCTATTTTTTACACTAGAAAGTATAGGAATAGAAGGACCTTTCCTAAAAATAATAAATGGTATATATCTTAAACCATCAACAAGCATCATATGCAATGGGGACAAATTAGAAGCATTCCCAATAAGATCAGGAGTGAAACAAGGATTCCCATTATCACCTCTATTATTTAACATTGTACTAGAAACATTATCAATTGCAATTAGAAAAGAAAAAGAAATTGAAGGTTTTAAAATAGGCAGCGAGGAGACCAAGCTATCACTCTTTGCAGATGATATGAAGGTCTACTTAAAAAATCCTAGAGAATCAACTAAAATAACTAGTGAAAATAATCAACAACTTTAGTAAAGTTGTAGGATACAAAATAAATGCACATAAATCATCAGCATTTCTATATATTTTCAACACATCTCAGGAGGAAGAGTTAGAAAGAGAAATGCCATTCAAAATCACCCTAGACAATGTAAAATACTTAGAATTCTATCTACCAAAACAAAAACATGAATAATATCAACACAACTACAACACTTTCCAAACAATTTAAACTAGATCTAAACAATTGGAAAAACATTGATTGCTCATGGGTAGGATGATCTAACATAATAAAAATGACCATTCTACCCAAATTAATTTACTTATTTAGTGCCATACCTATCAAAATACCAAAAAAACTTTTTTACTGAATTAGAAAAAAACTGTAAAAAAAGTTCATTTGGAAGAACAAAAGATCAAGAATATCAAGGGAAATAATGAAAAAAAAACATGAAGGAAGGTGGCATAGCAGTACCAGATCTTAAACCATACTATAAAGCAGTGGTCAGCAAAACAATATGGTACTAGCTAAGAGACAGGAGGGAGATCAGTGGAATAGACTTGGGGTAAGTGACATCAGCAAGACAGTCTATGATAAACCCAAAGAGTCCAGTTTGGGGACAAAAATCCACTATTTGACAAAAACTGTTGGGAAAATTGGAAAACAATATGGGGGAGATTAGGTTTAGATCAGCATCTCACACCCTACACCAAGATAAATTCAGAATGGGTGAATGACTTGAATATAAAAAAGGAAACTATAAGTAAATTAGGCAAACACAAAATAGTACATTTGTTGGACCTTTGGGAAAAGAAAGATTTTAAAACCAAGCAAGAGTTAGAAAAAATTACAAAATATAAAATAAATAATTTTGATTACATTAAATTGAAAAGTTTTTGTACAAACAAAACTAATGCAACCAGAATTAGAAGGGAATCAACAAATTTGGGAAAATCTTTATAACAAAAAACTCTGACAAAGGTCTAATTACTCAAATTTATAAGGAGCTAAATCAATTGTACAAAAAACCAAGCTATTCTCCATTTGATAAATGAGCAAGGAACATGAATAGGCAATTTTCAGATAAAGAAATCAAAACTATCAATAAGCACATGAGAAAGTGTTCTAAAACTCTTATAATTAGAGAAATGCAAATCAAAACAACTCTGAGGTATCACCTCACACCTAGCATGACAGCAAAGGAAAGTGGTGAATGTTAGAGGGGATATGGCAAAATTGGGACATTAATGCATTGCTGGTGGAGTTGTGAATTTATCCAACCATTCTGGATGGCAATTTGGAACTATGCCCAAACGGCTTTAAAAGACTATCTGCCTTTTGATCAGGCCATAGCACTGCTTGGTTTATACCCCAAAAAGATAATAAGGAAAAAGACTTGTACAAAAATATTTATAGACGCACTCTTTGTGGTGGCAAAAAATTGGACAATGAGAGAATGTCCTTTGATTGGGGAATGGCTGAACAATTTGTGGTATCAGAATACTATTGTGCTCAAAGGAATAATGAACTGGAGGAATTCCATGTGAACTGGAATGACCTCCAGGAATTGATGCAGAGTGAAAGGAGTAGATCCAGGAGAACATTGTACACAGAGACTGATACACTGTGGTACTATCGAACATAATAGACTTCTCTACTAGCAGCAATGCAAGGATCCAGAGCAATGCTGAGGGACTTATGAGAAGGAAAACTAGCCATATTTGGAGGAAGAATTGTGGGAGTAGAAACACAGAGGAAAAACAACTGCTTGAACACATGGGCTGATGGGGATATTATTGGGAACATAGACGCTAAACAATAACTCTAGTCCAACTATCAATAATATGGAATTAGGACTTGATCAATGATACATGTAAAACCCAGTGGAATTGGACATCAGCTATGGGGGTTGGGGGTTTAGGGGGATAGGGAAAGAACATGAAACATGTAACTATGGGAAAAATTAAAAATTAAAATTAAAATTAAAAAAAAAAAGAAAGAAAAAAGTGGAAACTGTTAGAGCACAACAGAGAGGTCTGGCAACCAAAAAAACAGCAGACACGTATTAGAGATTTGATGCTCATACCAAAGATAATAAGGAAATTATATAGCCAGCAGAATGGAAAGTATGACAGTGAAATCACAAGAGAATGTTGGCAATTCTGTAGAATGCAGAATGTGAGCTTCATCATCCATGTGTGAACCCTGTTCAACATGGGTTTCTTATTATATGTCCTCTACATATATTCCGTGGTCATACTTGTTCTCTGTATATGCCCTCTTGCACTGGCAATTTGAGAACCTGTGAGAGTGTATACTCCATATTGCTTAGAGTTTCATTCCTTGTCACTTTATTTCATATATTGTCTGATCATGTGTTGTTTTTTTGTTTTGAAATAATGCCTCTTCTGGTTGACAGGCAAAAGTAAACACATCAGTAGTGGCTTATAATTTACAGTTTTCAGAGAGGATTACCCATAGAGTGATTAAAACTTAAGACAATTCTTATAGGAGGGAATGGGAGGGAGACAAGGTCCTGTAATATGACTGACAAGAAAATTATCTCAACTGTTACACCTTTTAAAGGAATCTTGTTAGAAACTTAATTTTATATGGAATAAAAATAGGAAGAGAGCCATTAAAGATGTGTTTTTCTCTAGAGAGTTAAATATTTTACTAATTAGAAAATAATATACCCAGTGAGATCTTGTATCTTCTATCCTTTATGACTAAGACTATATAGTCTTCTATAGAATATCACATGCCAAGGACCATAAGTTCCAATATTTTATACTTTCATCAATGATACTTTCAATGCAACATATCTTCTTTTTGCTCTCCTTTCCTCTGACACTAAAACCATCCTGGTGCAGACCTTCATACCTCATACCAGTACTCTTATGCTGCTAATTAGTCTGTCTGCCTCAAATCTCTTCCCTCTCCAGTCCATTTACTCAGTCACCAACGTGATTTTTCTAAAGTACTGTACTAATCATGTCACACACACACACACACACACACACACACACACATCTTTACAAGCTTCTTATACTTTAAATTCACCATACTTCCATACCTCTGTACTCTATGATCTAGTGATACTGGCCTCCTTGCAGTTCCTCAAACAAGATACTTATTCTCCTGATTCAAGGCATTTTCACTGATTATCCCCCATACCTAAAATGTTCTCCCTCTTTATCTCTATCTTCTGACTTTTCTGACTTTCTTCAGGTATCAGCTATCAGGTCTCAGGAAGCCTTTCCTTTTTCATTTTAGTTCTAATGCCTTACCTCTGTTGATTATTTCCTATTAATACTGTATGTAGATGGTCTGTTTATAGGTATTTTCATGCTGTCTGCTCCATTAAACTGTGAGCTCCTTGAGGGCAGGAATTGTCTTTTGTCTTTGTATCCATAGTACTTTGCACAATGCCTGAGGATATAGTAAGCATTTAATAAACTAGTATTGACTGACATGCACATGTAGATCATTTCTCATCTCATTAATAGAGTTGAAAAGTAGGCATGTAGATCAGCAATAATTACTGTCTTCTCAATTGTCTTTTCCATCAAAATCTTCGATTATAAAGTATCTTCCCTCTTTCTTCCATAATGAAGATCAGCTCTCAATAGCCTCAAATTTGTGATACCTTTAGTAAAAATTTCTTCTTTTCATATTTGGTCTGATCCAGTTGCTCTTCCTATCTTTCTTTTCTTTACAATAATATCCATGGGGGCAGCTGGGTAGCTCAGTGGATGGAGAGCCAGGCCTAGAGACGGGAGGTCCTAGGTTCAAATCCGGCCTCAGACACTTCCCAGCTATGTGACCCTGGGCAAGTCACTTGACCCCCAATGCCCACCCTTACCACTCTTCCACCTAGGAGCCAATACACAGAAGTTAAGGGTTTAAAAAAATTTTTTTTAAAAAGATAATATCCATGTCCTCATTTAGTATACCAGAGAGCAAGATGTTGGCATTCAAATGTCGCTGATGAAGAAAATAGTTTGTTTGTTTTTTTGTTAAAAATGATGAAATATGGGGCAGCTGGGTGGCTCAGTGGATTGAGAGCCAGGCCTAGAGACGGGAGGTCCTAGGTTCAAATCCGGCCTCAGACACTTCCCAGCTGTGTGACCCTGGGCAAGTCACTTGACCCCCATTGCCCACCCTTACCAATCTTCCACCTATAAGTCAATACACAGAAGTTAAGGGTTTAAAATAAAACAAACAAACAAACAAACAAAAAAAAAATGATGAAATATGTTCTGCTCCATTTTACATTTGTTAATATATAGTAATTAAATAATTATGTAGTTTTAAATAATAATGCACACTGTCTATGTATATATACCTGGCTAGAAAGCTCTCAACTTCTCAAATGGATCTGTGATCTCATTAATTCACGAGTTCCATCCAATGATGTGGATTGCAACTGTCTACCCATCCATACCTGGGCATCCTGAGTAACTCTCATCCATATCCTTCCAAAAGTTCACCATAACGGGTACACTCAATGTATTAGAGGCCTTCCTCACTTTCTCTAGACATCTCAAGGGCACCAGCTAAGCATTCTGTCTCTCCGCCTGTCATATCTCTCTTTCTGCCCATGTGACCAGCCTGTCTCCTCTTTCTGTTAGACAGTTCTTTGATTATTCCTTTAATTCTTATTCTTTGGAATTCTTTATTGGTTATATGATATAGCCCATTCACACCCACCATTAACCTTTCCATTGCTTCTGTGTAATGGCTGTCATTAAATCTTCAAAGGCAGTGTTGTGCTAGGTTTTGTTTCTATATATAGTAACACTAGTGAAATATTTATATTTATAAGAAGGGAATTTGTTATTATGGGAATTTGGGGGTCAGCAGTAGTGCTTTGAAATTTCTGGAGAACAATCCAAACTATTCTCCTCCTACTTTTTAATTCTTGACCTGGTTCATTCTTCATTTGTATTGTCTATCCTAGTCATAAATTACTGGAGAATTTCTTTAGGGCGTCCATTCATATGCATGTTGAAATCTGGGCAACAATCATTATTCATTCATTTTGTTTTCTTCTCTATGGATGGTCGTGTCATATTTCTTCAAGCAATTCTTGATATTTTCTAGGAGTCTCTGCTGTGTTTTGAGGCTTGATGCAATCAATAAAATGTCACCCATAAAAAGGAGCATCCATCAGACCTTATCATCTACAACATCCAAATCAACCTGAATTCTGTACTAGATCTCCATCATAATCATAACAGTCAACATTTTTGGTGAGCATGTATCTTCCTCTCTTATTCATCAACTAATGGTTATTATCAGGGGAAGATTGAACCATTTTTATTTTATTTCTCCTGTTACATTTTCCAAGGAACCTTGAACGATCTTGATATATGGACAGGAGACACCTTGTTGTAAAAGATTCTTTAAAGTGGCATCTACTGAGTTAAATGCTCATTTATAACCACAACAAATGAAATGTGATCTTATATTGTCTATACCTTCCATTCATTTGTGAGATTGGAAAGAAGTAGATTTTAAAATATTATTTGGAATATTAGGTCAGAACATATATTATTTTGATTTGGAGTCTTGTAAAGTTCTTCATAGAATTCCTCTGCCATTTTGTCCTCAGCAACTGATGTTGTGTATAAGTTGCCAGTATTTTCATGATGGCCTTGTCACAAATACTTATCATTATTTACTGTAATATGTGATGACCAAATATGCTATTAAGTCATATTTAAGAAACTTTGAGGTATATTATAAAAACCACTCTGCCATACCCTTTCCTTGTCTCTCTGAGGGGTATTTATGTGGATTGGAGCTCTCTGAGACCTGAACATGTGTAGGAGTTGGCCACATCATGTTCCTGACCTCTAGAGTTTACAATTCTAGAGAAAGATGAAAGACGGCCTCGCTTGGATAAGATCATTCACTTTTTCCTGGCATAAGCTATGATCTTAACTTGCTCTCAAATGATGAATTAATTTACTTTTTAAATTAAAAAAAACTTAATCTTTGCCTTCCCTCTTGGAATCAATACTAAGTATTGGTTCCAAGGCAGAAGAGTGGTAAGGGCTAGGCAATTGGGGTTAAGGAATTTGCTCAGGGTCACACACTGAGAAGTGTCTAAGGCCACATTTGAACCCAGGACCTCCAATTTCTAGGCCTGGCTCTCAATCCACTGATCCACCCAGCTGCCCCAAATTAATTTACTTTTGAATATTTCCTGGTATATTCTAATCTGTACAACTCCAATTTCAGTTTGCTGTTTTGCTTGGAAAAATGGGTTCATTTGCTATTCATTATTTGTGATGGTCTTTAATTTAATGAGCATTTGGTGGGGAGAGGAGTAAGCCAGTGAGATTAAGCTTCCACCTACCCTTCCTCTTGGGAATGAACTGAGAAATGGTTTTCCTTCTGAACCCAGATGCATACTGCTAGACCAGAGATATTATTTGAGGCAGTTAGATATTTCTAACCCGATGCCCCTGCTTAAGACTAGAAGCATAGCTGCCCTTCTATTTTTTGCAAAGGTAGGCCAGACCTCCCTTCATATCTAGTCATTCCCACTTTGAATCTCATCTATCTAGTTAAACAACCCACATATATGTCTTATATAAATACAAAGTTGTCAAATAAAAGGCAATTGGAGAAGTGAAGTGCCAGCATTTCAGGGGATCAAAAAGGCTTCTTTGAGAAGTTGGTGCTTGAGCTGTATCTTAAAGAGAAAGATTCTACAAGATAGAGACAAAGAGTGACTGAGTTTAAGACATGGGAAATAGTCAGCACGAAGGCAAAGAGTTTGGAGATGGAGTGTTGTGTGAGGAACAAAGAGGAGGTTAGTTTGTCTAGACTGCAGAGTGATAAAGGGTTGTTGTTTAGTTTTGTCTGACTCCTCATAACCCCATTTGGAGTTTTCTTGGCAAAGACATTGAAGTGATTTGCCATTTCCTTCACTGTGATGAGGAGACTGAGGCAAACAAGTATTAAGGGACTTGCCATGGGTCACAACATCTTAGTGATATCCAAGGTCAGATGTGAACTCAGATCTCCCTGAATCCAGACCTAGCACTCTATCCACTGTACCACCTAGCTGCTCAGTGATATAAAATAATAGAACTAGCTTGTGAAAGGCTAGCATCTCCCTCCCATCAGCATTTATTCAGTTACATCTCATTGCTCCTCATTTTCAATTAGGATGCATTGAGTGTCCTGAATACAAAAGGCACTAGGTAACTACTTAGTTTTTTTCTGAAGATCCAGATACTACCCTCTTGAAATAAACCATATGTCAGAACTGAAAAGGAGCCTTGAGAGGTTAACTAGGTTAGCCCCATGCCTCTGGGCAAGATCAAAGCCAAACCATTCCAAATAGATGAGCCTTTCTTGTGCTCCTAAAAGTCCTCCAGAGAAACAGAAGCAATAGTCTGATTTAGTCATGGATTCTAGGGTCTCAAAAATTGTTGTGGTCAGAATGTTACTCCTCATATCCAAAATCCCTCCTGGTGAACTATTTAATTAAGACAATTTGTTCCCAGTCTGTCCAGTGGAGATGGAGAATATATGGTCCCCATTCTCCACACAGTCGACATCCATCCATTCATCAATCTCTCCATTCATCCATCCACTCAGCAGCCATTTAATGGCCTTGGGCATTGGTCCTTATCCATAAATTCTATGAACTTCTAAAAATAAATATTTTAGGGGAAGCTAGGTGCCTTGGTGGATTGAGAGACAGGCCTAGAGATGGGAGGTCCTAGGTTCAAATCTGGTCTCAGATACTTCCTAGCTGTGTGACCCTGGGCAAGTTACTTAACCTCTATTGCCTAGCCCTTACCACTCTTCTGCCTTGGTACCAATACACCACATTGATTCTAAGGCAGAAGGTAAGGATTCTAAAAATTAATTAAATAAATAAATATTTTGATAACTGTATGTTAATGTAACTTGTTTCTTTTGTAATCCTATATATTTTATTTTATGTATTTAAAACATTATTCTGAGAAGTTCATGGACTTTACCATACTGCCCAAGGGGTCCCAGGACACACAGAAAAGATCTAGAAGACCTAGTCCAGAGGAAAGAGCACTAGATCTGGGTTCTGGCTAAGCCCCTGATGTGCTTTATAATCTTTGGTAAGTCAGTTTGTCTTTGTTTGAGGCAGGTCTAACTATATCATTGTAAGTTCAAGTTCAATTTTGGGATGAAATGAAGAACTCATGGGTCATTGAACAATTACCAAAAAGAGGTTTTCTTAGCCCTAACATGACAAGGATACACAACAGATAAAGTAGCACTTAAACCAACACTGTCCTTCATATGGTAATGAGTCTATTCTGTAGGGTTGTACATGGTGATTTACGTGGTCTTTTTTGGGGGATCCCTGTACAGGTGAGATCTTTTGTGTCCCTAGGCAGGGAAGCTGTTGGTTCAGTTTTCAATGAAAGCATCTATACCTTGGCAGTGGGCAAATGCTACAATGTGGGACTTAATTTTATTGTTTTGTAGATTGTCTAGAATTAAGAAATTGATGATGAAAATGTTAATAATGCAAATTAAACTTAAAAGTGTTTCTTGAGTACGTTTTAAAAAGAATAATTGTTAAACATTCACCAGCACACTCCTACCCTTAGTTGACCAGGAAGCCACATCAACAGAGCCAGAATCCACCAGGAAACTAACTCCAGATTGGCACAGCTTGAGCCTTGACTATCATTGTCCTGGGCAAATCAAGTTCCAGGTTCTGTAGCCCTTTAGGGAATATCTAGCCTAATCTATATAGGAGTAAGAGGAAGGAATGAGGGAACACCAGTGAATATTTGTCCTATTATAGTCCATACTAGCTTCATTTTCCTCATCTATCCAATAAGGGTTGATGTGCTTACATTAGCAACCATCCACGTGACTGTGAAGAAAGTACCTTATAAGAAATGGAAAAATTATAGCTACTACTACTCCTTTTACTTTGGGCAAGTCATTTCCCTTCTGTGGGTCTGAGGTTGATCATGTCTAAATTGAGGAGATTAGATGAATGGGTCTCTAGCTTCCTTTTAATTCTGAGATCCCATGAAGGGTTTTTTTTTTTTTTTTTTGCTATATACAAAGCACTGTGGTATTTCAAACTGGAAGGGACATCAAAGGTCATCTAATTTTACTTCTCCATTTTCTGCTTGAGGAATCCAAAGAAAAGGAAGGTTAAAGACTCACCCAAGATTCCATAGATAATATTAAAGGCAAAATTTGAACCCATATCCTCTGATTCCTAAGGCAATATTTCTTTCTACTCCACTTCACTCCTTACTTTCAGATCAGCTTATTCCCTTGTCCTAAAACTTACCTGAATTAAATACTCTAGGATCTCTAAGCTTTGTTTCCTCTAACCCCACTTCTAGTTGGCCATCTGGGTGGTCAATTCCATTCTAGATTCAGTATCTAACATCTATCCCATCATCATTTGAGGAGCTAACCTCATATTCATGAGGAAATCTCTATTGCTTCTCCATGCACACAGGGAGGCTTCACTTAGCCGGATGCTTTGGACTTCTCTCTCTACTCTGTAATTAGTGTCTATTTGTCTCCTTAACTTAAACTGGGTTTTAGCAATTTAGAGCCAGGGAGCCCATGTTATTTCAGTGAAGTGATAAAAAAAAATATGTAATTGAAATCCTGTTCTGCTCCTCTGGGAACTGGGTATGTTGCTTCACTCAGCTGAATGATAAAGATTTGAGGCCCTGATCACAGGCAGATAAGTAGGCTGGTTGATTAGGACCAGTCCCACAGGCAATCCCTAATCTACTAGTCTGTTTGTTAACTATCAGTCTTCTTAGGATATTTGGTTTGCATAATGTGATAATATAATAATGCCTGAGCTCTTTAAATGTGGAAATGAACCCACGTGTAGGACAAAACAGCTGCATTAAGTATCTGCTCTTCTTGGCATAGCTGAGCAATCAATTAATCTCTGCTAGTGGGTGTGGGGAATATCGCAGGTTTGTATAGCATATCCTCAGAAGATCAGATATACAAATCTTTGCCTGAAAAGAGCTTACATTCCAGGTAGGGAGCTAAGAAATAAATAATAGATAGATATTGGACTTGTGATTACCTTGCTATAGAGAACTACCAGAAGAAAGAACTCTTTGAGGAAAGCAGAAAAAAGGGGGGGTGGGGAATTTTTACAGCAAGTTTCTCTGATAAAGGCCTCATTTCTCAAATAGATAGAGAACTGAGTCAAATTTGTAAGAATATGAGTCATTCCCCAATTGATAAATGGTCAAAGGATATAAATAGGAAGTTTTCAGAAGAAGAAATCAAAACTAGATAGTCATATGAAAAAATGATCTAAATCGCTATAGATTAGAGAAATGCAAAGTACAAAGTACCACTTCATACCTATCAGATTAGTTAATATGACAGAAAAAGAAAATGACAAATGTTGGAAGAGATGTGGGAAAATTGGGGTCTAAATGCACTGTTGGTGGAATTATGGACTGAGACAACCAGTTTGGAGCAGTTTGGAACTATGCCCAAAGGGCTATAAAAATGTATATGCCCTTTGATCCAGCAATACTATGACTAGGTTGTATGGGAAAGAGATCAAAGGAAAAGGAAAAGGAACCATATGTACAAAAATATTTATAATAGACAAAGAATTAGGAATTGTGAGGGGCTGCCCTTCAAATGGGAAATGGCTGAACAAGTTATAATATATGATTGTGAAGGAATATTATGGTGCTTTAAGAAATGAAAAGCAGAATGCTTTCAGAAAAATGTGGAAAGTATTACATGAACTGATACAAAGTGAAGTGAGCAGAACCAGGAGAACACAATACATGGCAACAGCAATATTATACAATGATCAACTGTGAATGATTTAGCTATTTTCAGCAATACAAAGATCCAAGCCAACTTCAAAGGATTTATAATGAAAAATGCTATTCCCCTCCAGAGACAGCTAGTAAGTGTCTAAGGACAGATTTGAACCTAATTCCAGGTCTCACACTCTATCCACTGTGCTACCCAGTTGTGCTTGCAGTCCATCAAAACCTCAAAATCTTTTTTTTAATCTAAATCAATGTACAGATATGTCTCCTTTATACAGACTTGTATAATTGTATCATTGATTGTTGTTGGGGAGTTTTCAATCCAAATAGGGATTTTACATTTAATTTTACAAAATTTTATTTTTATAAAACTTCATCTAAGCAAGGCAGTGATGGTGTAGTGTAGTGGTTCTCAAACTTTTTTGGCCTACCACCCCCTTTCCAGAAAAAATATTACTTAGCCCCCTGGAAATTATTTTTTTTTATTTTAATAGCAATTAATAGGAAAGGTAAATGTACCTGTGGCAATCATCGCTTCCCTGGATCGCTGCAGCATCCACCAGGGGTCGGTAGCGCCCACTTTGGGGATCACTGGTGTAGTGGATGGAGAGATAAACCTGAAGTCAAGACCTCAGTTCAAATTCTTCTAGGTTCAGTGTGTCAAAACATCCAATGACCATGATGAACCCCTGGATAAATGAGTGGATAATCCTCTTGTATTGCCCTGGATAATTCTCTAAGTCTATAAATTGCAAAGCAAGTGCTGATCTAGAGGAAGGTTACTCACTGGAAGTTCCCAACATCAATAAAATCCCAGGTCTTTTCATTTTTATGTTTGATTTTATTAGAGTCAGCCCTTCATTCTAGCTTGTCAGAATCCTTTTGTCTCCCTGACTATATCATCCAAGATGTTTGCTAGCCCAGCTTTGTGTCATCTGCAAATTTGATAAGCATGTCATGTGTCCCTTCATCCAAGTCAGTGATAAAGATGTTAAACAGCACAGGGCCAAGGATCTGAATCCCCAAGCATGCCATAAGAAGCCTCCCTCCAAGGGGAAATGGACCCATTAATGAGTAGTCTTTGTCTTGAGTTATTAGACCAGTTTTGAATACACCTAATTGTATTGAGAGAGAGACAGAGAGAGACAGAGACAGAAACAGAGACAGAGACAGACAGAGACAGAAGCAGAGACAGAGGAGAAAAGAAAAGACAAAAGGGGAGAGGAGGAGAGAAGAAGGCAAGAAAGGGGAAGGGAGAGGAGAGGAGAAAGGTAATTAGATGAGAAGCAGAGACAGAAAGAGAGACAGAGACAGATAAGACAGTTATAAGTGTTTACTATGTGCCTGTCACTGTACTAAGATGTGGTGGTTTGATAATAAGCCAGTA
The DNA here is from genome assembly GCF_016433145.1 of Gracilinanus agilis. Classification (NCBI taxonomy): domain Eukaryota; kingdom Metazoa; phylum Chordata; class Mammalia; order Didelphimorphia; family Didelphidae; genus Gracilinanus; species Gracilinanus agilis. The sequence continues at coordinate 199,826,094 of NC_058132.1, forward strand.
AGACAGTCCCTACTCTCAAAGAGTTTACATTCTAATAAAGCAGTGATGGGCAACCTTTGGAGCTCGGTGTGTCAAAATTTGCCAAAAAACTGAGCATAACACAAGTGGTGTGTCACTGAGAAAAAAACCACCCTAATTTCACGATATTTATAGCTTAAATAACAAAAATGTATAATTGTAATATATAACTATATTTAATAAAACAAAATAGGTAAATTAATATAGGTAGAGTTGTCATCTATAGTGCACAGAGTGTCTACTCTACACTACAGCAAATGTTTCATCCTCAGTATGCCGCCCCATACTTCTCTGTATGCCGTCGTATGCAGCTGTGTGTCATCAAAAATGGCTACACAGGTTTGCCATCACCGTAATAAAGGAAAACAAATATTCAATGGAGCTGGAAATGGTGGGAGTGAGAGGAAGGAGGAGGAAGGAAGTATTGAGGTTGCTTATACTAGGGAAAGGAAGTTGGCATACAGGTGGGGCAAACTGGATAAAAAGCTGGGGGGGGGGTGAACTAACAGCTTGGCTGGGGTTCCTCTAGTATGGCAGCCCAAGGCAATAACACAATCATCAAGTGAGCCCCATTACCATATAGCCTACATCCTTTCATCCTGTTCACAAAGACAGCCTCAGGTCTTAAATGAACAAACATTACTTTTTTAGAACTTCATGACCCAAGAATCTTCTCCAGTAAATTGTACCGCTCATGTTGGGCAGCTTAAGGGACCAACCCAATAGAAGACTATGAAATCAGACTGTCTAACCAAGTAGCCCAATGCCCACTCTGTCCTTGCTCTCTGTTCTTGAAAGTCAGACACTTAAAAATGTGTTAAATTAGGGTAACACCTGTTAATAGCATTTTTGTAGTGCTTTTTACTTCAGGTAAAAACATTCCCACTAATCTTGTGTTTGTACACAAGATTTGGGGAACCTTGTTTGTACCATACCATGATAAGGAATCAACTCTCAGTTATCCATTTGGTGATTATCCATAAAGTCAGTAGATTACAGTATTTTTTTTTACCTTTTCTCCCTTTTCCTCTCTCCTGCCTTCCCTTCCTTCTTCTTTCTCTCCCTCCCTCCTTTCCTCCTTCACTCCCCCTTCTCTCCATCTTTTCCTCTCTTCTATGTCTCTCTCTCTCTTTCTCTCTCTCTTTCTCTTTCTCCCTTCCTTCCTTCCTCTTCTCTCTCTGTCTCTCTTCTCTGTCCTTCTGTATTTCTCTTTTTTCTCTCTCTTTCTATCTCTTTGTTTCCATTTCTGTCTCTCCTCTCCCTCTGTCTCATTTCTTTCTCTCACTTTCTCCCTTTTTTCCCTCCTCTCCCCACCCCATCTCCCTCTCTGTCTCTTCCTGATACCTTGCATGTCTCCAGGTTGCTTCTTCACTCCCAAAGTCTGTATTTATGCAGAGAATTCAGACTGATTTTCATCTCAGTCTAAGCCAAGCTTAATTGGGAAGACTAATCTTCTGGAAAACAAAGCAAAATTCCACAATGAGAACAGAAAGAGCATGTATTACATGACAAAACAAATAAACAGATATTCTATTTTTTGATTATCCATTGCTTTTGTATTATCCATGACACTGCTACCTATTGCATGGAGCCATTTGTATGCTCCATACACTCATACAATGTTAGAACTGGAAGGGCCCTTTGTTATTGTTCAGTCATGTCTGACTTTTCATGACTTCTTTTGGGGTTTTCTTGGCAAAATATTGGAGTAGTTTGTCATTTCCTTTTCTAGTTCATTTGACAGATGAAGAAACTGAGGCAAATAGGGTTAAGTGACTTTTCCAGGATTCCACAGCTAGTAAGTGTTCAAGGTCAGATTTAAACTGAGAAAGATGAGTCTTCCTGATTCCAGTGATACTCTATCCATTATGCCATCTAGCTACCCTTGGAAGGATCCTTAGGAGGTATAGTTATCCTTTCCACATTTCAGGGGTTAGGGAGGAGTCCCTGTGATCTGAAAAATCCCCATAGAGTTTTTTGACTCTCCCTTTGTGCCAGAGAAGAAATCTGAATTTTTTTCTTTTGGATAAATTTGGGGCTAAGTATGCATTTCTGAATTTCTAAACTTTTTTATGTCATCTGCTGGTCTTCACATGTCATCTGTGGCTTCCTCAAAACTCTAAAAATTTTCTAGTTAATTTCTTATGTCAACACAAAATATAATGAAACCACAATGGAGAAAGTCGTCCTGTGCAAGGGATAACTGTATTTTATTTCATCCTTTCATGTGAAGAAACAGAGATCCTAAAAAGGGAAAATGAGCCATCCAAGGTTGCATGGCTATTGTTTTTGCTTCCTCCCAGACTAGTGCTCTATACATTTTCACACCTATAGTATTAGTTGGGAGATAACAGCCACAGTCCATGCTGTCATTAGCTGACTTGGATGGTAAGCTCTTAGAGGTCCTGAGCCATATCTATAGATCTTATTTTGTACACAACCCATTGAGCTATTATGTTAGGGTGGCAATAAGAACCCAGGCAGTAGAGGACCCTGTCATTCTGTTCTTGGCATGGCATAGTGGAAAAAACTCTAGCCTGAGAGTCAGAAGGCTTGAGCTGTAGTTACAGCTCTGCCACTAGCTTCCCTGTGTGATACTGAGTCAGTAGATTCACCATTCTGGGCATCAGGACCCTCAGCTCTAAAAACAAGAGGTAGATAATCACTAAGGTCCAATCTTCTGAGTCAGTGGTTCTATGGAATAAGGAACACTCTGCTGAATAAAAACTTCTTAATTGGGTGGAGAGTTCTCATCCATCCCTAGCAGAAAGCTCATGAAGCAGCCCCCCAGCCCCTCCAGGGATAGGCACACTGAGTGACTGATACCACTCTTCTTAAAATGAATATGTTTCTAATCCATCCCGGGTCCCTTTTAAGCTCTTGGCCTCAATTATGTTCCGTGACCAGCGAGTGACGCAAATTAATTATGTGCTAGGAAAAGAGGGGTTTTCTTTTATCTCCCTGAAAGTCGTCACCTTCTCATTTCATGGCTTGGCCTTGCACGTTCTGGGAAAGGACAAAGAAAGTGCCTGCCAGATGGAGGGAATGAGGGATGGAAGAAGAGGAAGAGGGAGGAGGGAAATATAAAGAAGAGAGCCAAAGAGGGTAGAGATAGCTACTTGCTATGACAGATTATTCTTCAAATAATGTTTACTTACCTTTTCCTCCCTATCCCTTGCCATAAGATGAAGCATGGCATAAGGGAAGATGAAATAGGCTGAGTGTCAGGAGTCTGGGTTCTAGTGATCTGAGTGGCCCAGTAGATAGAGTGTTAAACTAGGAGTCAGGGAAACCTGACTTCAAATCATGCGTCAGATATGTCCTAATTGTGTGATTCTGGGCAAAATACTTAGCACTGGCCTCAATTTCCCTATTTGTAGAATGGTACTAATAATAGTACCTGCTCTATATAAATGCAAGTGAAAACATATGACTATTAACTATTTGGCTATATGACTTGGGGTTTTGGTTTTATACGATTATTCACTTACAAAAATGAGTTATATGGTATGTATAATCCAGTGAAATTGCTTGTCAACTCTGGGAGGTGGGGGGAATGGAGAAAGACAACGAGAATCATGTAACCATGGGAAAAGAATTAAAAATAAAATTTAAAAAATGAGTAATATGGAAATGCGTTTTGCTTGATAATACACATATAACCCAGACTGAATTGCTTGTCAACTCTGGGAGGGGGGAGGAAGGGAGGGAGACAACATGATTCATATAACTTGGGAAAACTTATGGGGAAATTTGTTATTAAAATAAAATAAAAACAAATTTAAAAATAGCATCTACTCCATTGGGTTGTTATGAGGATCAAATAAGGCACTGATGGCAAACCTATGACACACATGTCAGCACTGACACACGCATAGCCATTTTCAATGGGGTATGGGGCCACATGCCAAGGATGAAATATTTGCTGTAGTGTAGTGTAGACACTCTGTGCACTATAGATGACAATTCTACCTATATTAATTTGCTTATTTTGGTTTATTAAATATAGTTTTTTTGTTACAATTATACATTTTTGTTACTTGAGCTATAAATATCATGAAATTATGTTTTTTTTTTCTCAAAGTGATACATCGCCCGAGTTATGCTCAGTTTTTTGGTGAATTTTGACACACCAAGCTCAAAAGGTTGCCCATCACTGAAGGCAACTTGCAAACCTTAAAGTTCTATTTAATTGCTAGTGATTATTACTAACATTACCATTACCGTTACTATCATCATCATTATGATGAATACGAGGCTGCTGGTGGCACAGAGTATAGAGAGCTAGGCTTGGAATCAGAAAGTTCTGAGTTCTAATCTAGCCTAAGACGCTTAGCCCTGTTTGCCTTAGTTTCCTCAACTATAAGATAGGAATAATTTTAGCATCTTCATCACAAGATCATGAGGATGAAAGGAGATAATATTTGTCAAAAGCACAACAGTCCTGATTCTGCCACTAACGTGCCATAGGATAGAGCGAACCACTTCTGTAGAATTCAGGGTTTGGAACAGGGGATGTCTGAGATCCCAACAGCCAACTGATTTGACTGCTGAGAATATTCGGTCTGGGCATTCCTAGAATGAAGGCCTCGATCAACGATAGGTATACGGGGCCTTAGAGGGCACTGAGTCCCGGCTCCTCATTTTGCAGTGCCTCTAAGAAGAATTTAGCATTCTTCTTTTATAGATCATGGCTCGATTATCTGCCTGTGGTTTATCCAGGCGCATCATTGTTTTGCTTTCAGGCTAGTTTCTCTGGGTCACCCATGAACTTATATTGCTTCTGGACCACCTCTACCTGCCCTTAGATGGTGTGTTTTTAGGTCATGCATATTAATTTTAATATCCGCCCAAGAATCAAATGGAATTAGGAAGATAAATCTTCTGGAAAAAAATGTAATAGGTTTCCTTCTAAAACCAAATAGGGCATATATATGCCATAGAAACATAAGCTCATAGTATTTAGAGCTGATAGAGACCTTGGACATCCCCCTACTCTGACTTTTTAATTTGACACATGAGGAAACTGAGTCCCGGAAAGGTTTAGTCTATCTTCAACTCAGCTGTCTAATTTATTTTCCTACAGCACATTTCTGACAACCTTCATTGCCTAACCCTTACTGCTCTTCTGCCTTGGAACCAATACTTAGTAGTGATTCTAAAATGGAAGTAAGAATTTTTTTTAATGCTAGGCTTTCTCTCTATTGATTATCTCCAAAATACTTTGTAAGTAGCTTATTTGTGCATAATGTCATTTCCCTGAATAGTTGGGGAGTTTATTAAGATCAGGGATTGTCTTTTCCATTTTCCTTATAACCCCACTGCTTGGCATAGTGTCTGATACATGGTAGGCACTTAAGAAATGCTTGTCGACTGACTGAAGCCCTTCAGGTCCTTCGGTTAGTTAATGGCAGAATCGGAGCTAGGACTCAAGGACTGTTTCTCCATCATTCCTCTATTATTCACTATTTAGAGCAGTGGTTCCCAAACTTTTTTGGCCTACCTCCCCCTTTCCAGAAAAAAATATTACTTAGCCCCCTGGAAATTATTTTTTTTAAATTTTAATAGCAATTAATAGGAAAGAAAAATGCACCTGTGGCCATCCCTGCCCTCCTGGATTGCTGTAGCACCCACCAGGGGGCGGTAGCACCCACTTTGGGAATCACTGATTTAGAGAATTATTAGTGCTATGCTCTCCACAAGTACAGGTATTAGAGTTTACTGAAGGGAGAATCAGTCAAGATGTGGTTCTTTAACATTTTTCTACTAAACATAAGGGCTAGTGATGATTCTCCCAAAGAATGAATGAATGAATGAAGCAAGTTTAAGTACTTACTATGTACAGAGCATTGTAATAAACACTGGAGATACTAATAGAAAAGGAAGGTAGTCCCTGTCCTCAAGGAGTTTACCTTGTATTGTTGAGATAATACATAAAAAAGATTTAATCTACAAGTCAGATGAAAAAGTCCCATGATCTGTTAGGGTACTATGGAAAAGCACATATTAATGCCTCTTCTTTAATACCTATGCTAGGGTCAGAGATAATAAGGCATAGAAGAGGAAAATTACCAAGAGCAGGAGATAGGAATTCAATAGCTATAAGTTCCTGAATCTTAGTTGTCTCATCCAGAACATGGGAATAATCTTTACTTGCATAAGATATCTTAAAGTACTATATTTATTAGGAGTTATTAATAATGCAGTCCACTGGTTACCTAGAGTTGCCACGTAGATTTGATATGTCTTGCTCTGGAACCATGGAAAGCTTCAAGAAAGATCCTCAGCATGTTGATGGAGCCCTCTGTGAATGTGTGGGCCATAATGGCTGTGTTCTATATCACTGAGAGGATCACCTGCATCACTGAGATTGCAGACCTCCCAAAAGTCTTGGGGAATTATATCACAGAGTTTTTCTTCCTTCCCATTCCAGCTATCCATGTCTAGAAATATGACTAGGGAGTTGACCTCTCTTTATGGAGAAGTGGCCATGTCCAGCTGATTTTCTCTGTCTAGAGATTGGGAAAGCATGCCATGATGGACCATGGGACAAACTGGGATAATTTACACTGACAGAGAACTTGGAAGTTTGCATAGTGCCTCCATGAGGTAGAGAGAATAAATATTATTACCCCAAACTTATAAGTGACGAACCTGAGCCTTAGAGAAGATCATCAGATCATGTATTTATACTTGGGAGGGAACATTTTGGAGGTGAGGAAACTGAGGACCAAAGAGGATAAATGAATTACTCAAGGTGATACAGGTGGTTAGTATCAGAGACAAAATTCAAATTCAAATCTCCTGATTCCTTTTTGAACTATACCAAAGTAGTTCCATCTTTTTCATTTCACTTATTGCCTCTTGTCCCTGATACCCAGCCCCTCTCACCTTCTTTCCCTTTCCTAAAGATAATGATCCTCATAGTTAGACAGACACTGGTGCCTTTGATCATCAGGTATAAGGATTCTTTCAGAAGCTTTCAAATGATGGAAGACCCGTCCGAATGCCCAGAAAAGAAATGCTGCTGTGTGAGACCTGAAAGCATTCAAGGGGGTGCTGGAGTCAGAGTCACCCCTAGAATACAGTTAATCAGCAGGGATTTCTTGGGTTCCAGCCTTGAACTCCAGATGGGTGGCTGGACAGAGGCTCCAGTGGGCGGAGGTTTGGTGGAGGGAAGAGGATGTCACTGGACAAGCTATTACTTAAGATGGTGTAGCATAGTATAATATAAAGAACATATAACTTGGAACCAAGGAAAACTTAGGTGCAAGTATTGCCGCTACTTTTAGCTATCTTGAGAGCTTGGGCTCCCTTTTCTTTTCATCTCCCTTTCATCATTTATGAAATAATGGCAGTAATATAAGATATGCCAAGGCATGGCATGGTCCTATAAGAACAATGTCAGGAAGGCTAACTCTCAGAATGTACTGAGGCTAACAGGTAAAACTAGGAAACTATAAAGATAGCTCACCAAATCTAATAACTTTTAAAAAGCTATATTAAGGAAAGAGGAGGATCAAAGAAGGTAGAGGGCCATTGCTCTGAGAGGACAGAATAATGATAGCAGATGATAGAGAAAAAGACAGAGTTGCTCAACTATTATTTTGCTTGTTTTCTCTGCCAAGGAGTAAGATTTTTGGATAGAACAAAAATGACTCATAGGGAATTGATGCCCAAGATAAGGAGGGAGATAATAAGAGAGCACCTTGTTGTCCTTGATGAGTTTAAGTTACCAGGCCCAGATGAACTACATTCGTGGTTACTGAAAGTCCTAGCAGAAGTGATTGCTGAGCCATTGTCAGTCTCCTCTGAAAGATCACAGAGAATACAAGAAATAAAACAACTACAGAAGGGTAACTAATCCTCATTTTCAAAAGAAGAAGATAATGAAATGTTCAAATCATTGGTCCATGGGGAACAAGACATAAACACAGACCCTATAACTTCTACATACAGAATGGCATGATATATATAGTAAATTGGTCTCCAAAAAGTAACATTTATGAGAAATCTAAGGGGAAAATGTATTACTAATAGAAGGCATCAGGAAGGGCTTCCTGTAGAAGGCAGCACTTGAAATGGATGTCAAAAATGAGCAGAAATTTAATGGTGAAAGGGAGGAAGGAGGATATTCTAGACAGAGGGAACAGAAAAGTCTGAAGTCAGGAAACCATCAATGTTTGAATCATTAAGTTCTACTTCTAGAATGACTTGCTGCAAAGGGTAATTGCTATTGGGGGGATGTCAGCTTGGAAGGAGGTCTTTCATGAAGTACCCCTGGGATCTAGATTCGGTCCTCTATTGGTTAATTTTAGCAATGACTTGGATAAAGAAATAGATAGCATGTCTATCATATATACATGTAAGACCCACATGTGGACACCAGCATTGACAGTGGCAGATTGAATCTCAAGGTTCAAAGTATACTGTGGGTCAGTACTCCTACAACTAAAGAGTCAGTCTAAGTCACATATTTTGAGAATGACATTGATAAGTTGGAAGGAGACCAGGGAAGGCAAACAGAATGGTGAAGGGTTCCAAGCCCATACCAAATGAAACCTATCAGCTGAAGTAATTGTAGATGTTTAGCCTGGAAAACAAAAAATAGCTGTAGTAGGGGAGGGTAACAGCTGTCTTTAAGTATTTGAAGGGATGTAATGTGGGAAAAGGAATTATTTTCTTCAGTTTGGCCCTAGAGGGAAGAACTAAGAGTGATGGATAGAATTTTCAAAAAAGGAAATTTGGGCCTGAGGTAAGAATTTTTTTCTTTTTTTTAGTTTGCCTTTTATCGATATATTTTATTTTTACATCACTTTCATTTCCAAATATATGCCCCTCTTCTTCCCTCTCCCCAGAGAGCTATCACTTCTAACAGAGAATAGAAAAGAAAGGGGGAAAATCAGTTTGGCGAAACCAAATGTTTAACACATTAATCAAGTCTGATAGTATATATGATAGTATTTTGTGCACATAGCCTCTCAATTCTGCAAAAAAAAAGTCAACTCTTTTTTGGGCCCAAGTTTGATCATTATAACTAGATATAATTTTATGTTTAAGTTTTATGGTCCTCCTATCTGCATTGTTTTCTCATTTTGCTTGCTTGACTCTGCATCAGTTCAAATAAATCTTCCTTTGTATCTTTCAATTGTTCATAGTCACTGATTCTTACTGAATAATAATTGGCAAAAACCTTCCTAATTAATTAGAATTATCTAAAATCTGAGTCGACTGTCCCAGGGAACACTGGGTTCCCTTTTATTGAACATGTTCTAGCAGAGGCTGGATGACAACTTGTGAGGTTTGTTGCCGATGAGATTCATGTTTAGATATGCATTATAAGAAGTAGCTAGGTAGCATAGTGGATAGAATGCCAGGCCTGGAGTCAAGAGGACCTGGGTTCAAATCCAGCCACAGACATTTTCCTAGCTGGATGATCCTGGGCAAGCCACTTAATCTTCTTTGCCTAACCCTTAACACTCTTCTGTCTTAGAATCCATCAATTCTAAGACAAAAGGTAAGGGTTAAAAAATGATATGCATTACAATATATTGCTTGAGGTTCCTCCCAGCTCTAAGTCCTATTTTAAGACCTTATTATACCTATTCAGTGAGATTCTGAGAAATCTTGACCTTGCTAAATTTGAACTTCAGAGAGTAGCTTTCGGGATGTTCCAATTTTCAGCCCATTTCAGGGATGCATCAGTCTAACACTAATCAGAGGACCTGCGTTCAAACTTTGCCTTTGATTTACTATTTATGTAACCTTGGACAAGTTAGTCATTTAAGCTGTACAGGCTTCAGTTCCTATAATGTATAAAAGAGGAGATTGGAGGGGCAGTATATAATTAAGTAAATTAAAACCTCATAACCGAGTGTTATTTGGGCTAGTCATGTTGCTCTCCTGCCCGTTTGGAGCCTTTCTTTAGAGCAACAATGAAAGACAGAGGAAATGATGATAGAAGTGAGATGACCTCCATCAAAACTTATTTGGCCAATGACTAGAGTTGGGGAACCTCAAGAATAATTCCAGATTTGAATGGAATGGAAGGGAAGAGAGGGAAACTGAGAAGAGCTTTCTGGACATCATTATGGGGTATATAGATAGGAAAGAGTGATAATAGAACCACAGAATAGAATGTTACAACTTTTGACCAAAGAATGTTGGAGTGGGAAAAGAGGTTAGGAATTATTTGGAAAATATGATAGAAAAAGCTCTTGAAGTACATCAGCCTGGTTTTGAGCTTTAGCTTTGACATTTACTAGTTGGGTGACCCTGAGTAAGTCCCCAGTCTACTCTGAGCCTCATTGCAAAGTGAGGACAAAATCCCTGTTCAACTTACATCATGGGATTGTTTTAGGGAAGGAGCTTCATAAACTATAAAGGTTATAGAAATGATGTGGTTCTAGAAGGGATGTGGTATCTAATTGGTACATAACCATATAAGTGGTACGAAAACTATCCTGTCTCCCTGAAATCTTCCCAATTCCTCCACTTCTTGGGATGAATGTCTTACCACTAACAGATCATTAAATTATATCCCTCAGGTAAAGAGTCATCTCCTTACAGCCCTTCAGGTTAAATCATCATGGCTTAACTTGTATGAATTTTTTTTTTGAAGACTGAATTTCTTTATCTTCCCCAGACTTGAAGTGCAAGGACACTTCACAGGCACAATACCACTCTGATGGGTGCCAGAGCTTTGACTTACTCTGTTTCTTACCTAGGCTGGTTCATCCTTACTCAGGGAGTCTAGTATCCACCCCACCTTCACTCCCAACATATTTATTCCAAATTTAGTACTGATATCCAGTATCTGAAGCTCAGAACTCCCAACTTCAAAGGAATATGCAGCCTTATCCTTTCTGGTAGCTGAGTTTACAGTGATAAGCCACTACACTTGACCAACAAACTAATTTAAGTATATAATATTTGCAATACCTTGGGCTAGGGGTTCCAATTATTCTAATGATTCCAGATACCTTTTATGGGGCAGATATAATTGGCTCCAGGTTTCTGAGTTGTATATTTTTCTTCTACTTTATGTTTTGGGGTGAAAATGAGAGTAAGAGATGGAATAAGGGATTAGGAGGTTTGAAACTGGAGGACCAGGATCCAAATCTAGGATTTATCTGTTACCTATGAACAAGTCACCCTCCCTGAGCCCAAGTAGCTTAATATGCAAAATGAGGTAGCTGGACTAGAAAGCTTCTAAGTTTCCATCCATCTATAAATCTATGATCCTATTTTTCTCCTGTCTTACAAGTATCATAACGGTCTGTGCAAAGGAATCCAGAGAGCAGACCATAAGGAAAAGTTGACATAAGTATCAGAAAGACTAGATACCTGGGTTTCAGACTCAATTTCCCTACTCATACATTACTCCCTCCTAATATAAGCCATTCATTGGCCCAGTCTCCTGACTATTGCCTTAAAATAGAATGTGTCAAAGTTGTTTATGCTAATCATCTAAATCTTAGGGGAGATCACAGGATTGTAGAGACGGATGAGACACTGACTGGTATTAATTTACACATTGTTTGCATAATTTGTGACTATTTGAAGTTCAAATGCATCCAAATCTCACAAGTTCAATTAATCAATCAATATTCACTTATTAACTGCCTACTATGCATCAGATACTGGGCAAATACAATAAATGAAACACTTTCTATTACAAAGAGTTTGTAAAAGGCAGATGAGACTACATATTACATATTTATATATATGTATGCAAACACATTTGAGTAATTCAATCTTATTACCCCACTCAACCCAATCAATTTAAAATAAAGTAAAGTAAGTGTCAAGATGCTAAACTACGGTAATTTTATCAAGTGAGAACATATCTCAATCATTCACTAGTTATGAGTCAAGCCTGGATACTTCCCTGGTTAAGAAAGGAAATCTGATCTGATTGGCTAAGGACCTTGGTTACCACCTCTGGGTCCTCTAAAAAACCAGGACCTATTTGAGAACCTAAAATATTTGAGTATCTGGACTGGAGGAAAAAAAGAGAGTTGCTTCTGAGGAGACTCTTTGAGGAGAGACAAGGAAGCACCTTCGCCTCCTGTCTACTTCTCCCATCCTTGCTTCAAGGAGGACTTTTGTGAGCTTTGAAGTGTCAGGAGGATTTTGAATTTCTTATCTTCCCATCATTTTCATGATGGCAATGACTAGCAGCAATGTCAGTATCCAGAGCCAAGAACAAATCAGACAGATGAGGAAAATAAATTCAAAGTTCTACAAAGAGCACAACAGAAAAGTTATGCCATACCTAAGGGCACCATTTTAAGGACTCCAGCAACTATGAATTATCCTTTATATATGTGATCTCTAAGTTTAAGTCCACTTTCCCTTGGGCTCTGTATGTGCTTTTTGGAGGGTACGTCCTAACCTTTCAGGGATTTATTCTATTCATTTTTCGATACTATATTCTACCTTAGTAAATACCCTTTTCCAAAAATCAGATGATTAGTGGATATCAACTGATAATCATGGTAGGAAGCACATCGGCTGCTGTCTATGAGCTATGTAGTTTTACTACCACCCTCAAACTTTATAGCCTTTAGGGAATTTGGTAGCCATGCTCTGGGGATATGATTCATCTGTGTAAATAAAGACTGGGAAAACAGAGCATGTGCTTCATGAATATATACTAAATAAATGTTACATATTATAAAATACAAATATATCTTCTCTTATTCAAGCTAGATATATCTACTTTCTTCAACTAATGCTCATGTGGTATAATCTCCAGGCCATTCACCACCTTGTTCATCTTTTTCTGAATATATTCTAGATTTTTCATGTCCCTTCTAAAATGAAGACATCACACTCTAGATTTGGACCTGATGAGGGAAGACTACAAAGGGACTTTCATCTCCCTTGCTCAAAACATTGCATTTCTCTTGAAATAGGTTCAACTCTTACTAGCTCTGTTGGTTTTCATATCACACACCTAACTGTTGTGATAAGAATTTATTTAGCTTTCATTAAGAACAGGTTTCAGATCAGAGAAAGGGTTTGTCCACTTTTATGATATCGCCTTTTAGAGGGAGAACCTCTTGCAGGGGGCTCTTTAAGAGGCCTAGGGTAAAAGAGAAACAGTTGGAGAACTGGAGTACTGTCTCTTGGACTACATAGTCATTGTAAAAACCTTGCAATACCATTATTATACAAAAATTTACATTATATACATTGTCACAACATAACTCATAGTAAGTTTGCAGTTTACTAGAACCTCCAGATAGCTAGGTGGCACAGTGGAGAGAGTACCAACCCTAGAGTCAGGAAGACTTGAGTTCAAATATGTCCTTTGACAAATGTCAAAAAAAGGTGTGTGACCCTGGGCAAATCATTTCACCCTGTTGACTTCAGTTTTCTCATCTGTAAAATGAGCTGGAGAAGGAAAGGGCAAATTATTTCAGTATCTGCCAAAAAAAACAAAAACAAAAACAAAACGGGGTCGCAAAAAGTCAGACACAACTGAACAATAATCAAACCTCCAGGTCTTTTTAATATTGATTTTAATATTGATTTAATATTGATTCTGAACCACCTATCTACACTTATATAGTTCATTTTTTAAAAATCCAAGTCTAAGGCAATGCATTGATTCCTACAACCTTTATTTTATTTGTTTAAAACCTCCATTCTGAATTGTCAGGGTCTTTTTGGAAACCAGATTCTATTATCCAGTATAGTAACTATTGCTGGTATGTTAGAGTCACAGGAATATATGATAAATACACCATCTCTGTTTTCATCTAAATCATAAATAAAAGTTCATTGAAAAGAGTACTCCGAGACTCCATTAGAGACCTCTCTTGGGTTGAAATGGGCATTGATTGGCACTGTTTGAGTCTATCTGGTCATCAGACTCACACCATTCTGTGGCATGAAGTCCATATCCCCCCTTCTTGATGAGTTTATTATGAGCATTTTTGCTACATGCCTTGATGAAACCCAGCTGTTTATTGCAACCATAGTGTTCCCTTGACCTATTAGTAGCTTAGTATTTCTGATTTTTAAAAATGGAAACTAGGCTCACTTGGCATGATTCCTTCTTGAGAAATCCATCCTAGCTCCCAATAATTGTACATGCGAGCACGCACACACACACACACACACATACACACACACATACTTTTGCTACATGTTCACAAACTATCTCTTTAACTTTATTTTGTTCTATGGTTTTACCAAGAACTCATCAGGATATAATTTAATTTTCCACCTTTTTTCTGGTTTAAAATAGAGTCAATATTTGTCCATCTCCTATCCCTCTTGCCACAACTCAAAGATAACTGACAGCTGCAATCTCACCCCTGAATTCTTTCAATTCTCTGGGATATGGTTCTTCTAGGCCAGGTGACTTTAACTTATCCAGGGCAGCATTTTGCTTCTTCTTTCTTTTTTTTTCTTAATCTTCTCCTGACTTATCTTGGGTTTCAATTTTCTATTAGCCATTTTTGGCCTATTCTTCCTGGTCTGGATATTATTCTCCCTAGAAGAGAAATCCGGGAGTTTATTGGTTACGCCTTCTCTCTATTGTCCATTATCACCTTCCCATCCGCACAAAGCAGGGGTCCTATCCTTTCCTTGATCTTCTACTTTCCTTTAATGTGGATTTGAAAAAAAACTCTTTGTATTGTCTGTAGCATTTATCAGGAGGCTCTGTTCATATCAAGCTTTAGCCTTCCTAGCACTAAACTTGCAGGGTCTTGCTGCTCTTTTGTGTTTGTCCTCACTTGCCTGCCCTCTCTTCCATCCCTGTACATGTCCTTCCCCCCACCTTAAAACCACTATCTTCTATCTTAGAATTGATACTAAGCATTGGTTTCAAGACTGAAAAGCAGTAAGAGTGAGACAGTGGGGGTTAAGTGACTTGCCCAAGGTCTTACAGCTAGAAAATGTCTAAGGCAGATTTGAATCTAAGACTTTCCATCTCTAGGCTTGGCTTTCAATCCACTGAACCATGTAGCTGCTCTGAGAATCACTGTTTCTTAAAAATTCTAGGTTCCGGGTTAAGATGGCGGCAGAGTAAGAAGCAGCTCTTAACCTCTCCTGACCGAAACACACAAAACTCCTCAAGGGGACATAAAAACAAGTCCAGACGAACGGAGGAACCCCCACAACAGGGCACAGCGTGGAAGGTACGTGGAATCGAGGCATTTCCATGCTATAAAAGGGTGAAACAGCCCTCACGAAATCACGGACTGAGTAACCACCCCACCCCCATCCCCTCCACACACAACACCTGTAGCTCCGAAGCCAGCTAAAAAGAAATAGAGCAAGTTTGGGGCACCCATCGAGTCATTGGCACCTCCGGGGCCTTTTCCTGAGAGCAGCAAGACTTAGGACCCCATTAAGCCAAAAAACGCAGGCGAAATCTGAACACGGGAGCAGGACGCAGGGCGCACAACGCAGGCTGAGCAGAGTGCAGGCACTGCGGAGGAGTGGGTGGAGGCAGACACAGCCAGGAACTAAAGCCTAAGTGGGGAACCAGTGTGGACGGGTATACGACTGTGGAAGCAGCGCCCTGAGACTTGTAAAGAAACCTCCGGCAGAGGATCAAGCAAGGGGGCTTGACCTTGGAAAAAAACAGAACTCAGACCTCGGGAGCCAATAGATCTCGGACAGACACTGAGTGCGAGGATAAATCTGAGAAGCTGCTGGGGTAATGATGGCTACTCATTCTCAGGAAGTTCAGAAGAGAAAGAATAACAACAAGAAAAAGAAGTCTTTAACACTCGACAGCTTTTACACAGAGAAAATCCAGACAACCGAGCAAACAGAGGAGGAGAACAAACAAGCATCCGGACCCTCCTCAAATAAGGAAAACTCCTCACAAGCTATGGAAGAGTTCAAAACTGAGATTTTGAGGAAAATGGAAGAGATCTGGCAAGAAAATAACTGTTTAAAAGGTAGAATCATGCAATTGGAAAGTGAGGCTCAGAAACCAAATGAACTGATAAGCAAATTGAACTCAAGAAATGACCAGATCGAAAAGGAATACCAGAAGATTATGGCCGAAAACCAGAAGATTATGGCCGAAAACCGAAAGATTATAGCCGAAAATCAATCCCTAAAGGCTAGAATTGAGCAAGTAGAAACTAATGATCTCTCAAGACAACAAGAACAAATAAAACAAAGCCAAAAGACTGAAAAAATAGAAGGAAACATGAAATATCTCAATGAGAGAGTGACAGACCAAGAAAACCGGTCTAGAAGAGACAATTTGAGAATAATCGGTCTTCCAGAAAAACCAGAAATTAATAGAAACCTGGACTCCATACTAACAGAAATAATTCAGCAAAATTGCCTTGAAGTCCTACAAGAGGGCAACATAGACATTGAAAGGATCCATAGAACACCTGCGACATTCGATCAAGAAAGGAAAACACCAAGAAATATCATTGCAAAATTCAAGAGTTTCCAAGCAAAAGAAAAAATCTTACAAGAAGCCAGAAAGAAACAATTCAAATATCAAGGAGCACCAATCAGGATCACACAGGATCTGGCAGCCTCAACGCTAAAAGACCGCAAGGCGTGGAATACAATATTCAGAAAGGCAAGAGAGCTGGGCCTGCAACCACGGATCAACTACCCATCAAAACTGACTATATATTTCCAGGGGAAAGTATGGGCATTCAACAAAATTGAAGAATTCCAGGTATTTGCACAGAAAAGACCAGGGCTAAATGGA
>NC_058132.1:199847821-199848274 GCF_016433145.1 Gracilinanus agilis
GATTTTAAAACCAAGCAAGAGTTAGAGAAAATTACAAAATGTAAATTTAATGGTTTTGATTATATTAAACTAAAAAGTTTTTGTACAAACAAAAACAATGTAGTCAAAATCAGAAGGGAAACAACAAATTGGGAAAAAATCTTTATAACGAAAAACTCTGACAGGGGTCTAATCACTCAAATATACAAGGAGTTAAAGCAATTGTACAAAACATCAAGCCATTCCCCAATTGATAAATGGGCAAGAGACATGAATAGGCAATTTTCAGGTAAAGAAATCAGAAGTATCAGTAAGCACATGAGAAAGTGCTCCAAATCTCTAATAATTAGAGAAATGCAAATCAAAACAACTCTGAGGTATCACCTCACACCTAGCAGATTGGCTAAAATGAAAGAAGGGGAGAGTAATGAATGTTGAAGGGGATGTGGCAAAATTGGGACATTAATGCATTGC
>NC_058132.1:199848369-199883909 GCF_016433145.1 Gracilinanus agilis
CCAAAGAGATCATAGATAAACAGACTTGTACGAAAATATTCATAGCTGTGCTTTTTGTGGTGGCAACAAATTGGAAAAGGAGGGTATGTCCTTCAATTGGGGAATGGCTGAACAAACTGTGGTATATGCGGGTGATGGAATACTATTGTGCTAAAAGGAATAATAAACTGGAGGAGTTCCAGGCGAACTGGAGAGACCTCCGGGAACTGATGCAGAGCGAAAGGAGCAGAGCCAGAAGAACTCTGTACACAGAGACTGATATACTGTGGTAAAATCGAATGTAATGGACCTCTGTACCAGCAGCAATGCAATGACCCAGGACAATTCTGAGGGATTTATGGTAAAGATGCTACCCACATTCAGAGGAAGGACTGCAGGAGAGGAAACATATAAGAAAAACAACTGCTTGAACGCATGGGTCGGGGTGGACATGATTGAGGGTGTGGACTCGAAACTACCACACCAATGCAACTACCAACAATTTGGAAATTGGTCTTGATCAAGGACACATGACAAAACTAGTGGAAATGCGCATCGGCCATGGGTGGGGGGGGGTGCAGGAGGGGGGGTTGAAGGGGAAAGTAGGAGCATGAATCATGTAACCATGTTAAAAATGAATATCAATAAATGTTAAAAAAATGTAACTAGAATGTGCTCAAAAAAAAAAAAAATTCTAGCACCCAATATAGGCTAAGTTGGTCAACTCTGTAGTTTGTGAATGATGAGATTTGTGCTACAGCTAAGTGGAAAGAGTTGGTAAAAAGGTTTTATGATGATAGTCCATGAAAACCAGGCTGGAGGACAGGGGCCTTGATAGCTGGTTATTAGAAGGATTGTCTGAAGAATGGATAAATCAATATGGATTGAAGTGTAGAGAATATGATAAGAGAGGAGGGCAGTAGAGAGTGTCAGGGAAGTAGGTTGGACTGTTTACTGGAATGGATGAATATTGACATACAATATATGTCATAGATTTATTTATCAACAAGCATTTTTACTATGTTCCAGGCACATAGTACTAAGCACTGGGGTTACGAAGGGGGCGGAATTCATCCTCCCTTCAAAAAGCTTATAGTCTGGTAAGGGAGATGACTTAAATGAATTAGAACATATATAATTAAATATAAAACATATGGAATATAACTTCAGAGGGAATAGTACTAGCAACAGGGGTTGAGGGAAGGGAAAACCAGGAAAAAGCTAGAAATAGGGGCTCTTGAGCTGTCTATCTGAAAGGAAGCTAGAGATTCTAAAAAGTTGAGATAGATAATATTCTAGGCATGGGAAGCAACCAATGCAAAGGCACAGATATGGGAGAGGTATTTTTGTGTTTAAATAATGGAAATTAGGTAAATGTGGATGGACAGCAGAGTCTGTGGAGAAGAATAGAATTTAAGAAGACTGGAAAAATATAAAGAAGCCACAGAGAGATAAGTTTTATATACAAACAATGGACTTTAAACTTGAATCTGGAGTTAATAGAGAGGCACAAGCATGGCTTGAGGAGAGGGCTGACACAGTCATGCCTACACATTAGAAAAATTACTTTGACAGCTGTGTGAAGGATTGATTGGGAGTAGAGTAAGATGAGGCAGAGAAGGGAATTAGGCGGCTATTTTAATAGTCCATGTGAGAGGAGATGAAACCCTAAACCAGAGTGGTGGCTATGTAATTGGAGAGGAGGGGAAGTATATGAGAATTATAAGGAAAGAAATGACAAGATCTGGCAATTGATTGGATAGATTGGGCAAGTGAGAGAAATAAAATGAGAATGAAATGGAGATTGCATACATGAGCAACTGAAAGGCTGGAAGTCCCGTTAATAGTAATAGGGAAGTTCAGAAGAGAAGAGGATTTTGGGGAAAGGATAATGAGATGTATTTCAAATATGTTGAGTTTGAGATGCCAGGGGGACATCCAGTTGAAAATAGTCAACAGGCAGTTTATGATATGAGACTAAACCTCAGGAGAGACACAATGGCTGAATAAAATAGATCTAAGAATTATCTGCACAGTGATGATAATTGAATCTGTGGAAGCTGGTGAAGTCACCAAGTGAGAAACTAGAAAGGGGAAAAAAGGCAAGGCCAGCAGAGTCCTAGGGTACACCCACAGTTGTCGGGTGTCATATAGAAGATTTAGCAAAAGAGAGTAAGAAGGGCAGCTAGATGGCTCAGTAGATTGAAAGCCAGGCTGAGAGAGAGGAGGTCCTGGGTTCAGAACTGACCTCAAAGACTTTCCAGTTGTGTGGCCCTGGGCAATCTCTACTACTCTTCTGCCTTAGAGCGAATATACAGTATTGATTCTTAGATGGAAGGTCAGGGTTTAAAAAGAGAGAGAGTGACAGAGGACGAGAATTATCAGTCAGACAGATAGAAAGGAAACCAAAGTCATGAAAACTCAGAGAGAAGGGAGTATTCAGAAAGATAAGGCAGTTGTTAGTGTTAAATACCACAGAGAAGTCATGAAGGATGATAGAAAATAGTAGAAAGAAAAGTAGTGGATAAGGAGGAAGATTCTGGTTTGTAGGCTATACCAGACCATTTATTTTATTTTTTTAAACCCTTACCTTCTGTCTTGGAGTCAATACTGTGTATTGGCTCCAAGGCAGAAGAGTGGTAAGGGTAGGCAATGAGGGTCAAATGACTTGCCCAGGGTCACACAGCTGGGAAGTGTCTGAGGCCAGATTTGAACCTAGGACCTCCTGTCTCTAGGCCTGGCTCTCAATCCACTGAGCTACTCAGCTGCCCCCTCAGACCATTTATTTTTATTAGTCTCTACTTAGAAGATAAATTCATTGGAAGTAGGAATTAGTTCATTCTTTGTATTTATATCCCTCTCTTCCCTCTCTTCCTAAGACAAGCTCCACTAAATGTTTCCTATTGCAACAGGAGACTATAGAGTGGGAAATGGCTATGAAGTTACAGGTTGATTTGGACAATCCAAGGTTGGTTTGTCAAGATCCATCCACATTTATGACCTTCACTGAGACTGCTAGAGAAAATGTAGTAGAGACTACAGGAAACTACCAGACATCAAGGTGACTGGAAATTTAGTTTGTGGTTACTAGATTGGAAGAGTAAAAGTAGGCTTTTGCCAGGGCCAAGAGGATGGCAACCATCCATGAGAATAAGAATCATAGTTGGCATATACTGTATATCAACCTTGTAGAGTAGGTACTATACATATTATCGCTATTTTACAGACGAAGGAACTGAGTCTCAAAGAGGTAATAACATGTCCATTTTAAAACAACTAGCAGGTAGCAAAGGCAAGATTTGAATCCCAGTCTTGTTTGACCTTAATTCTAGCTTCTCTCCACTGTCCTGTGTTCCCTAAAAGGAAGGTAGTTCAGAGAAAGAAGGTGAAAAAGAAGATTTAAGAGCACAGAAGAAAATTAGGCTATAGGACCAAACTAAGATCATAACAAATATAATGGAGGGTTACACCAAGTCAGAGAGCCCAGTGAATACAGAATTTAGAAGCACCAACGTCCAGTCAATTAATAATAGAGATTGAGTTTGCATTCAGGAGAGAGATCAAGCATGGACCCTGAACAAAGGTAAAGCACATTCCAGAGGAATCCTTCTGTTCTGATTTCAGAAATTAATTTTTTTGCCCAAATTGCATGCTTTGGGAAGATTTTTTTTTTAAATTATGGCTAGCAATTGCTTGTCACACCCTCTTTTGTTCTTCCCAGGGATCAGTTCATAAAAATTCAGGATTCCAAGGGAAAAAGGTAAAGAGAGCTAGAGGACTGAGTCCCACTGCAAAGAGACAGGAAAAGGAGTAAGAGTAGAACAAGCCATAGGGCTCAGGATTGAATGGAGGGAGGACACAAGGTCAAGGTTGAGGTCTTTTTGAGTAAACAGGACCTGGCTCATAAGAAGAGAAAGTTGATGTCCTTCTCTTCCCATCAGGTACTTTAAATCTACCTTGAGGAGAAAAAATATCAGGAACTAAGAGTCAGAATACCTATTCTCTCTTTTTGTTTTCCTTTTGAAAAAATAAGCTGGAAAAATGCCCTTAATTAAATTGCTTTTTATTTGGAAGCTGGCAACAGCGCCTTTGAGCGTCAGGCAGGGGGAAGATGAAATGGAAAAGAACTTGTCAGATATCTCCCTATAAGGCATGAAAGCAAAATCTGGAGGTGAAAGGTTAGGTGGGAGTGATCACTTAGACACATGGAAGTATCTGGAAGGCACTAATTGGGCAGAGGGAAGGAATCCCCGCAAGGAGGTGAAAAGCAGATAAACAGCTTCAGAACAAGGGGTCATCAGAGAGAAAAGAGCGAGTGTTCTCCAAAGGGAGATCATGCTGGGTAAGAAGGGAGATTTCAAAATGAAACTGGGGTTAGTCATTATGGCTGGTCCCCATCAGCACTCTTCCCTAGGCTCAGGGCTCTGAGAGACCTCCTTCCCAAGGAGTGAATTTTTAGGGGACAGTGAGAGGGTTCCTAGGAGTGGCAGAAAAGCAGATTGAGACACAGGGATTCTGGAGGGTAAGGCCATCTGCATTCAGCCTTTTGCCATTGGAGGGAGCTGAAAATATCTGGTGGAGGAAAAGGAAGATGGTGGGGAGTGGTGAACAGAAGCCTCTCACTACCTTTAGGCAGAAGAGGATGTTCAGCACAGCTCTGCTGTACAAGGGAAGGGCTCTATCAGACCAAAGCTCATTTCCCTAGATTATTTTTCTCTCCCAATTTTCAGCCATTAAAGCTTTTTTAATGAGAAAGATGGACCATATGGCCTGGAGCACATGTTCTCTCTGTTTACTCTGGGGCCACTGTGGATGGGAGGCCCAAGGTAAGCAGGCAATATTGGAGGTCTAAAAAGCTTTCAGTTCTTCAAAATAGGTCTGGTTTTTTTTTTTAGTGCAGAGGATCTTAATGCAGCGTCTATACATCTCCAGAGGGACTGTGGATAGATATTTGGGAACCCATGAACTTGGACCAGAAAAAAATCACATTTATTTTTCAATACAATTGGTTCCCTTTGTAATCCTACATTGTATTTTATTTTATCCATTTAAAAACATGATCCAGAGAAAGAGTTCAGAGGCTCTACCAGACTGCCAAAGGGGTCCATGATATTAAAAAGGTTAAGAACCTCTGCTTTTTGCATATACTGCAAAAGCTCACATATATGATACTTTAAGATTTACAAAGCACTTTCCTAAACTTTGTGAAATAAGTAGCATAAGAATTATTATCAGGCAGTTTCACTGGTCCTACATATATATTATTACATCAGATCAACTAAGTGACTCAGTAGATATAGCACTGATGATAAAGTCAAGAAGACATAGGTTCAAATCCAGCCATAGGCACTTAATAGCTGGCTTTCCTTAGGTGAATCACTTCTGTCTGCCTCTTTTTCCTCACCTGTAAAATGAGGATAACAATAGCATCTACCTCTCAAAGTCATTATGGAGATAAAATGAGACTATTTGTAAAGTACTTTACAAACCTTAAAGTGCTAAATAAATGTTAGATATAGAATTTTAGAGAGCTTGAAACCTTTGCCCACAATCATCCAAAGTAAGAAATAATATAAAAAATGACTGGTGTATTATTGTGATAGAATATGAATGTGCCGTTAGAAATGACAAATAGCATGATAACAAAAAAAACCTGGAAAGACTAACATGAAGTGATGCAAAGTGAAGTGAGAAGAACCAGGGGAACATTGTACACAGTAATGTTAATGATGTACAATGATCAACTGTGAATGACTTAACTTATCAGTACTGCAAGGATCTAAGTCCAAGAGACTTATGATGAAAAAAGATATCCATTTATCTACCACCATACAAGGAACCATAAAGTCTGAATGCCGATTAAAGCATGTCATTCTTTATTGTATTTCCTTCATGATGGAGTTTTTCTCTAGTATAAGTAATAAAACATGACTATTATGAAAATGTGTATTGCATAATAGTATATGTATAGCCCATATTATTACCTGCCATTTTGGAGAGAAGGGAAGGATGGAAGAGAAAGAGAGAACATGAATCACAAAATGTCCGAAAATTATTATTTAAATTTTATTGACATGTAATCTGGAAAAAAATACAAATTACAAAAAAAGAATTACCAGAACTAAGACTTGACTTACAAGTCTTCTGTTTTCCAGTCCAGGGTTCTTTCAACTACATTGAGTTGTCTTCTAATAATCTGCCCACATATAATGTTTTAAAATTCACAAAACCCATTTCTCACAAAAATACTAGGAAATAAATAGTACAAATGCCATTATTCCCATTTTACAGATGGAGAAATAGAGGCTCAGAAAGGTCAGATTATTTGCTCATGATTAGACAACCAGTAAGTATCAAAACTAAGACTTCAAACCAAATGTCCTGACTCAAAGCCCTCAACTCCCAAGTGGAGTTGGATTGGAAGGACAGGTGGAAATGAGTAGGCTCTGTCTTTTCCTTGCACTTTCCACAAAGTTGGCATCCAGGGGATGAGGATAAGGGGAAAGGGGATAAGGATTATATACTTATAGTTGAAAGGAACATCAGAGATTAATAAGACCAGTCGTCTCTTTTTTATAGATAAGGAAACCAAGATTGAGGGATGAGGTGACTTGTAAATAGCACAGCCAAAAACTTGGCAAAACTGCACCCAGATCCTCAGATTCCAAAGTCAGAACTCTTTCCATTACACAACATAAGATGGATAGGAGAAGGATCTGGGTCCGGGGTTTATTTCATTTTAGATTGACCCTCTTTTCAAGCTATACAATGGTCAGGAAATTAGAAATATTATTTCTTGATCCAGCCCCAAAGAAAATCTCAGAGCCAATTTATAAATTAAACTGTATCTAAGACCTTGATAACCAAGATTCTCTCTTAAAGTACAATTTTAAGGTCCAATAAAATAGTAGAAGCTCTGGTATCACGGAACACCACCTTGGGTCAGAGCTACTGGTGACAAAGAAAGCTCTATCCTTCTCAAGCTTCGCCTCTTTGGAAACAAGTAGCAAAGCATTATGTTTGGGAGTGGTTTCTTTCCCTCTGCCCCCTGTCCTCTCTTCCTCCCCCCTTGCCTCACCCTATGCCTCAGATCACCTCGAACAAGAAACGAAGCCTCCCTTTGTGTTAAAGCAAAGACACATCTCTTGCTAGAGCTCCCCTGGGACCTGCTTCGCCAACACACGCAGGGCTTTCATGTTGCCAATGTGTTTAATGTGTGAGGGACCCTCTCAGTTCAAGGACAGTATTTTAAGTTTTGGAGAAGATGGGAACAAAGTTTTGATTGAAAGAAAAAAAAGGAAGAAGAAGAAGAAATAGATTCTTGACAGACTTGAATGATGAAAACATCATGCCTCAGTCCAATTAAAGCAGTCAGTCCTGAAGCAGGCACAAAAAAAAGAGGAACAATTGTGTGGGAGTCCAGATTTGGATACCTGTCTTGACCCTGTATGATAGAACTTTCCAAATTTATGAAGGGAGAAAAGAAGGCTTATCTAGTTAGTGGAACAAAGATGTTTGTTGACTAATTTTCTAGGACCTAGAAGTGCCTGGGAAATACTAGGCACTTAACAAATGTTTGTGGATAAATTTATTGATGGGGTAGTTGAAAACCACAAGAGGGAAAGAAGATCAGGTTAGATTAAAAGTCCAGGATCATTTTCTAGGCTGGCTCTGGCTGAGAATGTGTGGGAAAAAGGGAGAAAGGTACATTTTGGTGGAGTCTCACTACAGAGCTATGTATGACCTCCAACCTCTCACCTAATTCTGAGATACAGAAGTCCTCAAGCTTCACCAATCATGACTTGAAATCCAATACTTTCCCACTGTGCCATACATGATTGGAAAGACAGGTGGAGAGAGATAGTCTACTTGCTTTCTTTGCTCTCTCCATCCATTTGGCCTCTAGATTGTGAAGCATAATTAAAACCATAGATTTAGAGCTGAAAGAGGACCTAAAAGTCATCAAGACAAACACTCCCATTTTATGAAAGAGGAAAGTGGTAGGATGGTAAGTGATTGGACAAGATATTCCTTATTTAAGAAACTCCAATGGTGCACTGTTACCTATAAGATCAAATATAAAATGTTCTGGCATTCAACTAATCCATTAATAAACGTTTCTTTGTTATTGTTCAGTTGTATCAGACTCTTCATAACCTCATTTGAAGTTTTCTTAGCAAAGATCCTGGAGTGGTTTGCCATTTCCTTCTCCAGCTCATTTGACAGATAAGGAAACTAAGGAAAATAAGGATTGTGACTTGCTTAGGATCACATAGCTAGCAAGCATCTGAGGCCAGATTTGGACTCAGGAAGACAAGAGTCTTCCTGAGTCCTGGCAGGGTCTCTATTCACTGAACCAACTAATTGTCTCCTAGTGCCAGACACTGTGCTAAGCCTTGGGGGAAAAAAGTTCTTCTTTGCCTGGCCCCTTCCTACTTTTAAAGTCTTCTTATCTCTTACTCACATACTCCAGTAACCCTGGCCTTCTTTCTGATCCTCACACTCCATCTCCCAACAAAAGCATTTTCACTGGCTCTCCCCAATGTCTGGAATGCTCTCCCTCTTCTTGGCTGCCTCATGGCTTTCTTGGCTTCCTTCAAGTCTCAGCTAAAATATTACCATATATAGCAGTGATTCCCAAAATGGGTGTCACCACCCCATGGTGGGTGCTGCAGCGATCCAGGGAGGTGGTGATGGCCACAGGTACATTTATCTTTCCTATTAATTGCTATTAAAATTTAAAAAAAAATAATTTCCAGGGCACTAAGTAATATTTTTTTCTGGAAAGGGAGCAGTAGGCCAAAAAAGTTGGGGAACCACTGATATAGAAACCCTTTCCTCATCCTCCTTAATGCTAATATCTTCCCTCTGCTCATTATCTCCAATTTATCTAGTTTGTACATAGATGGTTGAATATTGCCTTGACTGTGAGATTGTAAACTCCATGAGGGCAGAATCTGTTATTTCCTTTCCTTGGATCATCAGACCTTAGCACAATGCTCAGAACATAAAAGGTGTTTAACAAATGCAGTTATTACAGAAGGAAGAGTAAAGAGCTGGGGCATTGCTCAGGATTTCCAAACAGTCTCAGTTAAACCCAACTCTGCAATGAGCATATGAGTGGGCACATGGGAGGAAAACACACACACACACACACACCACACACACAGAGGTATACACCCCTTATGTGACATGATGTCTATGAAAATTGGATCTTTAATATCCTTAAGATAAATGGCTTCAGAAAGAACATGGATACAATAGTGTCTGTCTCTGACTTAACATGATAGGCTCTGCCTCCCAAATTGGCTCAAAGAAATTAGCAAGAAGGAAGGAAGGATCAGATGAAATAATAAACCTGCTTACCTGCTCATTAATTTAATCTTCCCCCTCCCTTCTTCAGCCTCGTGGTTTCGCTAACTATAAAATAACTAGAGAACTTCGAAGTCCTAGATGAAAGGGAAACTAGGTCTGGAAGCTGGAAGATTAAAGGAGAATTTCAGGATTAGTCTTTGATTTTCTCCTCTCTCTTTTTTCTGAGTCTTGAAGGTGACTGTGAAGCTTCCCCCCCTTTCCTTTCCACGGCCCCTTCTCCTCTCCTTGGTTTCTGAAGCTGGTCAGTATTCAGCCTTCACTGGATCATATATCATGAATTAGGAGCTGGAAAGGACTTTAGAGGTTATCTATTCAACTCTTTCATCTGATAGATGGGGAAACTGAGGCTCATAAAGGAGAAGTAAATGGCAGAGTCAATATTCAAAGTTTTCCAGGTTTTCCAACTTCAAATTCAGTGCTACCCGCCCCGCTCCCCCCCCCCCCCCCCCTAAATCATGCTGTTTTTTACAACTTCCTTGGTAACTTTCAGGGAAGAAAAGGGAACAAATATTTAAGTGCCTACATGCCAAGCACTATGCTAAATATTTTTACAGATATCTCACTTGATCTTCATATCGATCCTATGAGACAGATGATAGTACGATCCCTGTTTTACAGGTGAGGAAATGGAGACAGACAGAGGTTAAGTGACTTGCCCAGGGTCACAGAGCTTTTTAAGTATGTGAGTACAGGTTTGAAATCAGGTCTTCCCAACTCCAGGATCAGTGTTCTATCCATTGTTCCTCCTAGCTGCCTCCACTAGATGATGTTGGTTCTGAGGGAGTCTCAAAAGTTTCAATGGAGACAATTAGCTCCCTCATTCTAGATTTTTTGTTTTTCTATTCATACCTTGATAGCGTCATACAATCTGGGTTTGAATCTTAGTTGCTTGCTTATCAACCTTGGAAAGTTAATTTACTTAGCACAAGTATCATGATCTGTAAAATGGGGATAAGAATATTTGCATTCTTTATATGTTTATCCTCTGCAACTAGCACAGTTCTTGACACATAGTAGGTGGTTAATTAACATTGATGCAAAGTGCTTTGTAGTCCTTAAAGAGGTATCAAATATCACCTGTACTGCAGTTATTGACATTCTCATTGAATATTGAACTTCCCAGAAGCAGGGAACTAGACCACTTGCCTGAGGAGTCAAAAGGTTACCCCTACTGAAGTCAAACTTTCAGGGAACTGTAGAGAATCAACTCAAGCCCCTAAAAAAGCAGAATCTGTGCCATCTTTTTTTTTAATTGAAAATTTTTATTTAATTAATTAATTTAGAATATTTTTCCATGTTTACATGATTCATGTTCTTTCCTTCCCTTCCAAACCCCTCCCCCCAGTAGCCAATGCATAATTCCACTGGGTTTTACATGTATCATTGATAAAAATCCATTTCCATATTATTGATAATTGCACTAGGGTGATCGTTTAGCATCTACATCCCCAATAATATCCCCATCAAGCCATGTGTTCAAGCAATTGTTTTTCTTCTGCATTTCTGCTCCAACAGTTCTTTCTCTGGATGTGGATAACGTTCTTTCTCATAATTACCTCAGAATTGTCCTGGATCATTGCATTGCTGCTAGTACAGAAGTCCATTACATTTGATTGTACCACAGTGTATCAGTCTCTGTGTATAATGTTCTCCTGGTTCTGCTCCTTTCACTCTGCATCAATTTCTGAGTGCCAAGTCTTAAGAGAATGGTTCTATGGGCTGGGCCAAATACCTGGAGACCAACTACTCTTTATGACAAAGGCAATTTAGGATTGAGGGAGAGGAGACAAGAGGGGGAAATCTAATGTTCATGGAGACAGAATTAGCTGAGCTGGATGGGAAGGGAATACACAGTTTCCTTGCCTATTTCCAATACTTGAGGCTTCAAGATTTTCTGGAATGACATTGGGATGAGTGATGGTTGGATTGCTTCCGGGTTGTCCTATTGACCAGGGTCTGTTGGACAGTTGAAAGCAAGTCAATCTGGAGATAGAGGCTCAGATTTGAATCTCAGCTCTCTTCTGTATCATCTATGCAACCTAGATTAAATAGAAGGAAAAAGGAGCGTGGGGAGTTTATATTAAGAAATGAGGAAATCTCAGTATCATCCATTTGGGCAAATTCTCAGACCCCAGTAACTTGAAAGGCAGATGCAACTTCCCCACAGGGAAAAGATAGGAAGCCTGTTTATGGAAGAGTCATGAAGACATGACTCAAAACATTGGAGACTGGAGAATATGTGTGGGCATTCTGTAACTGGTCCAATCCAGTAACTATATGCTAGAAATGAGTCTTTTTTGATTGGCTGCATGGCCAAAACTAGATTTTGGATGCCTTTCAGCTCCTTTCAGAGACTTACATTGTTCACTGAGAGACCATTCAGTAAAGGGAGAAATCCTGAAGTCTTTTCTCCTCTAAGGTCATGTGGCTTTGGGAAATGGGTTGGTCCTTGACCTCTTTTTTTATTCTTTTTCCTTTTAAGTGAAAAATATTGGAAATTTTAGCTTTTGTGAGTTTAAGATCAAGAAGGTTCTCTAGCCTCCTAGAGGTCTGGGGTCCAGAGCCAGAATAGTATCAATATCCCAAGGAAAAAGCAGTAACCTTTGGGACTGATTTTGGGGATGCTAGCTAAGGGGTACAACTTATTTGAAAGACATGCTATCCTTGGACATGGAATCAATGCTATATAGGAGTTGAGCTAACTTGAGTGCTACCCCCATCCCAGAGACTGAGGTGGTATAGGGGAACATGCCTCCTAGGTTAGGAGGAAATGTGTATACATTTGTTCTTGCAATAGTTTTGATATGAATGTCCCTTTGCAAAAAACTCATTTATGGTAACTGGTTAAACGAAACTAGGGCACTGGTCAATGGTCCCTAATAATTATAATAAAAGCTACCATTTATATAAATGCTCACTATGTGCCAGGCACTGGGCTAAGCACTTTATATTTTATTACCTCCTTTGATCCTCACAGCAACCCTGGAATGTGCTATTATTATCCCCCTTTTATAGATGTGGAAACAAAAGCCAACAGAGGTTAAGTTACTTCCCCAGGGTCACAAAGCTAAGATGTGTTTGAGGTCAATTTTGAACTCAGATCCTCCTGACCCCAGGCCTATTGTACCACCTAGTTACCTACAGTTAGAAGTTACATAGAAGTTATAGGGATTTGATCTAATTATAAAAAAGAGACACCCCCCCAGAATGCCTCAGGTATTCCTGGACCCAGGGGTTGGATAATGTAGATATAGTCTACTTGGCTTTGTGACTC
Organism: Gracilinanus agilis; assembly: GCF_016433145.1. NCBI lineage: Eukaryota > Metazoa > Chordata > Mammalia > Didelphimorphia > Didelphidae > Gracilinanus > Gracilinanus agilis. The sequence goes on from NC_058132.1 coordinate 199,860,998, forward strand.
AGGATCACAGCATAGAGGGTTCATGAGAAATAGAAAAGTTAAGTTCAGTAGAGTAATAGGTAAAGACCAAAGGAGAGAGACACAGAAAGGATTTTGTCGCTGGAATAAGCTAGAGACTGCCAACACAGAAAATGGACAATACATGGGAAGTTTGGAAAACAGATCACAAGCATGATTATGAGTTGTAGTGGTCTTCAGTTATATGGACATCTGCTGAAGCTTTGTCTCTGCCAGAAGAATAGCTACTAAAGTCTTTCCTTAATGAAAACTTCATCCTTTAAAATATTTATTAATCTAATTAATTAATGCATTATTAATTATATAATATATGGTTTAATTAATTAAAGTATTATTAAAGATTTAAAGTTTAAAGGAAGCAACCATGGAAAATTCTAGTCTAGGTCCGACTTTCACCAACAAGGAGGAAATAGGACACTAAGATGAAAATGATGGGAACCTTGGTGGGAAATGACCACTCCCTACTACAGTTTATAATGGAAAAGGAAAAGAAATCTTTCTTTTTGTCCTTTATGTGTTTTTTTAGGTGAGGGGTATGGGGTAGGACATTAAGAGGATAAGGAAAACTTATGCAATGTGCATGGTCTTCTTCACCAAGGAACCAATAATGGCTAACTTAGGGGTAGAAGCACTCTGAAGTTACCTGTGCTTTCCCACAACATACTGGGACTGAGAGAATAGTTTCTGAGAATGGACTGTTTTGGTTCACAGTATCTGGAGAAATTAAAGAGTTCGCACAGAAGCACATGGAAGGATCAGACATGCTTGCTCACGTGGCCCTAGAGGGGATTTCATAGACAATGTTCTTTAATGTCAACCTCTGATGTGGAAGGGGAATTTTTATTTGTTTGATGGATGATTCAAACTCAAGTTTAGAGATTTTGGTTTCAGATTTTTTAGGGGAGAGAAGGGAAGTTCATGATCACTATTCTTTCTGGATAAAGAAGACTGCCCACGTTGGACCTACACCCATAGGAGCAATAAAATCTAAAATCATAAAGAACAGAAGCAAGGGAAAAGGATCTTGTCCCCTCCCCTGTGCTAGAGTGGGTGACAAATCAGAATCAATTGACTTCCCCCTAGGCAGCACTATGAGAAGTGTCTTTTGTGATTGGACACACAAATTAGGAGGGAGGCACAGGAAGTGACACATATGTGACCCCTTTAAAAAGAGGGAGTTGAGTGAGTGAGAGGTCTTCGGTTCAAGAGGGCATCTGGTGATGGGCCTCTTCTGGTTCGTGGAGGAGTGTTGGAACACTGAGACCCTGGTGAGACTACTTTAAATATCTTCTTTTGAATTCCATGTGGTGAGTTTAAAGTCTGAATCTTCCTGAACTTCTCTTAAGAAACTTCTTTTAATAGACTCTGTGAATGAATTTTTGCTTCATTCACCTCCAGGCCTCTGGCCCTCTGACTCTCTGTTGTGGGATAATTAGATCTACCTGGATTAATTAGAGGATCTTAGTAAATTACTTACTGAGTTAGATTCTTATTTCCTTATTTCCTCTCTCTTTTCTTAATTGTAAATAAACTTCCATAAAAGTCAATTTTGACTTGAGATTATTCTTAATTGAGGATTGATAATAGTTCAATCCTCTGGTGACCATCTTTTAATATATTGAACCCAATAAATCCCTTTTTCACCATTACACCCACCACCTACTCTCATAACCATTAATACTTTGGATAGTAAAGGCCAATGAGGAAGGAAGTTGAACCCCCAAAGAGTGTTCAACTTCAGCAGGGAGTCCAAACCACATGTGGCCCTTTGAATCTTTCAGAGATAGTACAGAACACCACTGGTAAGCTAAGGATTCACTGAAATGCAGAAGAGTTGTCCTTTAGCCAACCCTGAATTCAGTTCCTTCTGAGAGCAACTACTATGTGTATATTAATAACATTCTCTATATTGGTGAGTATTTTGCTCTTTTTCAAATTTGTTATATGGAAAAAGGACTGCTCTCTATACAGTTTTTTTAGGGAAGGAAAGCCACACATGGTTTTCCAACATGCATCTGAAATTTGGGGAGAGTTGATTTCAAAGGGATCAGAGAAAAGATAAGTGGGATACTATAGATTAAAACTCTACAGGGAAAAGTCAGCTATGAGAGACTGAAAACTTTCAAAAATAAAATTCTGAAGATATGAAAAAGAATTCTTATAAGGAGGCGGAGTGGGAGTTGCCTACAGAAATGGATGAGCAAGCTCAAGGAATTCACCAACCAATAGAGGTCTTTAAAAGACATATTTCAGGAAACAGAAGAAAGGACAGGTAACAGAGGATGGACACAGTACAGTAGTATTAGGGGTGCTAAAAGTCCAGAAGGAGCTCAGATTGTTGAGTAAAACTGAATAAGGATAAAAAAATATTTGGAGGTTTTAAAAAAGCCATATTGTGAGGGAAATGGATTTTTTTTAAAGATGGAAGACTTGTGCTTAGAGGTGGATGAGATGGTGATAACTGACAAGAGAGCAGTTCAATTCTTATCCTGTTTCTGTTTTCCCTGCCAAAGAGAATGATCTTTTCGCTGGAAAAGACATAAATGGCTAAAAGCAAGTTGATACATAATATAAGTAAGGAAATAGTAAGCAAGCTTTTAGCAGCCGCTGATGAGTTTGAGTGACCAGGACCACATTAACTATACACCTGAGTACTGACAAAATTGGCAGATGTGATTACTGAGCTACTATCATCTGAGAGATCATGGAGAATTACAGCGATACCGTAGGACAAGAGAAGGACAAGCATTGTCCTGATTTTCACAAAAATGAAGAGAAGAATAGAATCTGCTAACTATAGGAGAGTGAGGCTGACTTAAATTCCTGCAAAAATTCTGAAACATTATTAAAGAAATGGTTAGGAAACACTTTGTTAAAGAAGAGGTACTCATAAAAAACCAAGAGGACTTTATAAAGCGTGGGTCATTCCAGATTAACCTTTGTTTCTTTTTTTTTTTTTTGATAGGGTTCCTAAACTGATAGATCAGGGCTAAGCTGTAGATACCGTTTAAAATAGATTTTATTAAAGAATTTAATAAAACATTACATGCTGTTCTTGAGAAAAAGATGGAGAAATGTGGGCTAGGCAATAGCAAAATGAGGTGTGTAATGTATGATGATCCCCTTGATATGGAGGGCGATGGACATGCTCCTTTGTGTTCTGGTACCACAAGAAGATAAGATACATTTGAACAAATCAGAAACAGGAATTGCCTAAATGAAAATGCTCCATTGTAGATGAAGCTGACCACAAAAATGGGCAAATCATGATTATATGTCAGCAATATAGCATAAAAAGAATGGAACAAGATCTTACCAATTATAGGCAAAGGCTTCCTACTGATTTTTTTTAAACCCTTACCTTCCATCTTGGAATCAATACTGTGTATTGGCTCCAAGGCAGAAGAGTGGTAAGGGCTAGGCAATGGGAGTCAAGTGACTTGCCCAGGGTCACACAGCTAGGAAGTGTCTGAGGCCAGATTTGAACCTAAGACCTCCCATCTTTGCAATGAGGCTCAGAGTAGACTGGGGACTTACTCAGGGTCACCCAACTAGTAAATGTCAAAGCTAAAACTCAAAACCAGGCTGATTGCAGTACAATGTAAGACAATTATAAGAATTAACGTCATCACTAAACTCAAATTAGATGAAATACAAGTTGAAATCAAGAAGGTACTAAAATCTGAAGAGAAAAAAGTTGAAGAGCCCAAGGTCAGTGAAAACCTTCACTTAAAATGCAAAATTTAGAAATTGTATTTAGAAACAAAATGTATGACTAAAAGAACATCAATGGCTCAAATGATTTTAAAGGAAAAAATGGAAAATTATTTGGTACTAGTTAAGAAATAGGTAGGTCTCAGTAGAAGTGATAATTACATAATATATGGCGGCTAGTGAGCAGAGTAGCCTGACAAAAATTTCTGGGAAAACTGGAAAGCAATCTGGAAGAAACTAGGTATAGTCTTAACACATCACATCATATACTCTGAAAACCTACAAATGGGTACAAGATTTAGACATATGAAAGAAAATAAGCTTTCAGATTTATGGATAGGAATTTGGATTTCATGACCAAAAAAATGGTAGAGAAGATTATAAGAGATGAAATGAACAATTGTGATTGTATAAAATTTAAATATTTTTGCACAAACCAAACTAATGAAGCTAAAATTAGAAGGGAAGTAGGTAACTGAAAAAAATCTTTGGAACGAGTTTCTTTAATAAAGGTCTTGTTTCCAAGATATATGGGAATTGATTCAAATGATAAGAATAAGACCTATTCTCAATGGATAAATGGTCAAAGGACATGAATAGGCAGTTTTCAGAGGAAAAAATACAAGCTATCATTACCCATATGAAAAAATACTCTAACTCACTAATAATTCAAGAAATGTAACTTAAAGCAATTCTGAAGTTCCACCTCATACCCATCAAATTGAAAAAATTGACCAAAAGGGAAAATGACAACTGCTATGGGAAAACAGATACATTAATGCCCTGTTGATAGAGCTGTGAACTGGACCAGGCATTCTGGAAAGCAATTTGAAACTGCACCTCAAAAGTTACTAAACAATGCATACCCTCTGGCCCAGAAACAAATTAGGATACCCAAAAAAAGATAAAAGAAAGAAGGAAAAGTATGTTCAAGCATATTTGTAGCTGTTCTTTTTGTGGTGGAAAAGAACTGGAAACTGAGAGGGCGCCCATAAATTGGACAATGGCTGAACAAATTATGGTATATGAATGTAATGGAATATTATTATGCTGTGAGAAATGACAGAGGGATAATTTCAGAAAAACCAGGAAAGAATTGTATGAAGTAATGGAGAGTAAATAAGCAGAACCAGGATAATGATTCATACAGTAACAACATTGTAAAAAAGGAACTTTAACAAACTTAAAAACCTTGGCTAATGCAATGACCAACCAAAATTCAAGAGTAATTATTATGAAACATGTTAACTTCCTCCTGGCAAAAAGGTGATGGACTCGGGGTACAAACTGATATATAGATATAGGAATATGTGTATATATTCATATATATATGTATATGTACATATATATCATGAACAATGTAGGAATTAGATGCTTGACTATATCTATCCATTATGTGGGTTTTATTTTCCTCTCTTTTCCAAGGCAGAGATCCTCAGAAGAGAATGAGAAGGAGAGAAGGTAGTTTTTTGCTTACTGAAAAAAAAAAAGGAAAACTAAATTTTAAAATGAGAAAATAGATATACTTAGGAATTTCAAAAAGCCCTTTTGGAGTGGATGGCACAAATCCAACCAACAAACCAACTATACCAAAAAAGTATAATTCAAAAATAAATCATCATTTGTTATTACCATCATATAAAAAGCATGTTCTTCAATATTTGCCAAAAAACATAAAAAGATTTCAGGACGGGCACATAACAGAATGTGTGTTATTCTTTACCATGGTAAAAATCAATCGAGAAAATATATAGCTATCATGAATATTCCTAAGGACAGGCATCAAACATCATGATGAACAGAAGTGTCTTGAGAAAGCTATTGAAGATCTGTTAAAAGGCATTGGAAAATTATATCAATATCTTGCCTATTTGTACAGTAGAAAAGTTGAATGCCACAGCACTCAAATAAAGGCAACCACAGAATTATGCAAAAAGGAATTCAAAAAAGTATGTTAAAATTTCTGGATTTCCATAATAGTGCAAAATTTTTTTGACAGATCTCTCTAATAAAGACCTTTTTTCTCAAATACTTAGAGAAATAAGTTGAATTACATAAGAACACATGTCATTTCCCAGTTGATAAATAGTCAAAGGATATGAACAGGCAGTACTCAGAGTAATTAAAACTCTCTATAGTCATGCAAAAAAATGCTCTAGATAACTATTAATTGGAGAAATCCAAATTAAAACAACTCTTAGGTATCACTCCATACTTATTAGATTGACTATTATGACAGAAAAGGAAAATAACAAAACTTGGAGGGGATGTGGGAAAGCTGAGACACCAAAGCACTATTGGGGAAATTGTGAACTGATATAATCATTCTGGAAAGCAATTTGGATTTATGCCCAAAGGATTATAAAACAATACACACCCTTTGATCCAGCAATACCATAACTAGGTTTATATCCCAAAGAGAAAAAGGGGAAGGACCTATACATACAAAAATATTTAAAGCAGTTCTTTTGATGGGGCAAAGAATTGGAAAGTAGTATATGATTGTAATGGAATATTTTTGTGCTGTAAGAAATGTCAAGCAGGAAGAGCTCTGAAAAACCTGGAAAGACATCTATGAATTAAAGCTGAGGGAAGTGAGCAGAACCAGGAGAACATTGTACACAGTGACAGGAATACTATTTAACGAACAATTGTGAATAGCAGCTATTCTCAGCAATACAATGATCCAAAACTATCCCGAAGTACTCATGTTAAAAAATGCCATCTGCTTCCAGAGAAAAAAAGAATTGATAGAGTTTGAATCTAGACCAAATCAAACTTTTTTCACTTTTTCTTGTTTCTTTTTTAGTTTCCTTCCACAAAAAGACTAATATGGAAAAAATCTTTCACATGATTTTACATTTAAAATCTATATCATATTGCTTACTATCTCAATAGGGTGGAGAGGTTGGAGAGAGGGAGGGAGAGAATTTGAGACTCAATCTTCTTTTTAAAAGGTTAGAAACTGTTTTTACATGTAATTGGGGGAAAATAAAATAAAATTTAATTTTAAAAAGTATTTCTAGATTTTCTTAAGCAACACTAAAAAGCAAACACAAGGTTAAAACAATATAGGAGTCTAAGCATTAGAAACAAAAGAGACATTTCAATATTAAGCAAAAACTTTTCTGCAGAGACTTTTGAGAAGTAAAAAATAACGGAGAAGAGAGAGAACCCTTAAAGAAAGATGTAGAAAATTTCTGGCCATCTCTATGGTCTTAAGAAATCCAATTTAATGAAAATACTAGATGGATCAAGTAAGAAATGAATACCTTCAAATGTAGGCCAATTACATATTTATGTTCTTTATACAAAGCATCTACAATGCATATGTAAAAAAGTATAAATGCTTATTAAAAAACACTATATTGGCTGAGGAGGAAAAGAAAGTGTGCCAACAAATGCCAAGTATGTAAAGAGCAACTCATTATTGATTCAGTAATTATTAAATGAGCTGCCCAAAGCTTTGTAATATTTGTAATTCTTTTGATGGTTATCTCAAAACCTTTGACCAAGTTCCGTATTCATGGCTTTTTCATGTCTTACAAATATATTAATAAAAAAGTATAATGAGAATGCTAGAGTATTTGATGTCTATCCAGAAAACTGATCTCCATTTTCAAAATTCTTACCACATAATAATGTAAGAAATAATGAATACAAAATGTAGAATATTTCAGAGGGGAGAGTTTAAACACCCTTATAATTCTGCCTGGCCTTAAACCCATTATTGTCTCTCCTAACAACTGAGTATGTATTCCAAGTTAAAGAGGAAGGTTTTACCAAAGCATCTTATTAATCACTTAAGTGGATGATATCAAGTTATATGACTATCAAAAATACATTAAATCACTTCTCCATCTCATGGAATTTTTCTCCAAAGATGTTGAAATGTTACTTGATTAGGCCAGGAGACACTTATTAAGCACCTACTAACTGATAGGCATAAGACTAAGCAAAAATTCAAAGAAAAAGTTGGGGTTTTTCAGTGGTGGTGGTGGTGGTGGTGGTGGTGGTGGTGGTGGTGGGCTTTTTAAAAATCAGACCTACCTCTCAAGAAGTTCACACTTTAATAGGAGACACAACCTGCAAACCACTATATACAAAAATACAATGTACACAGGATAAATTAGAGAATCTCAGAGAGAAGGTTCAAAGGTTTGGGAGTACCAGGAAAGGCTTCTCATAGAAGTTGGTACTTTAGCTGAGACTTTGAAGGAAGCCAGGAGATAGAGATAAAGAGGGCATGGAGGACAACCTATAAAAAAGCCTGGAGTTAGAATCTGGGTGTCTCATGTGAAGAATAACAAGAAAGCAAATGTCATCAAAATTCAGAATATATGGTGGAGAGTAAGGTATAAGAAGGGACTAGGTTACCAAGGATTTAAAAGCCAAACAGAGGGTTTTGTATTTGATCCTGGAGGCAACAGGAAGTTACTCAAATTTATTGAATAAGGAGATAACATAATCAGGATTTGGAAACCAGTTCTTAGAAGAAATGATAATTGGGTTAAAGGCCAGGCAGAATTATAAGGGTGTTTAAACTCTCCCCTCTGAAATAGTCTACATTTTGTATCCATTATTTTTTATTTAATTATGTTGGTAGAATTTTGAAAATAGAGAATAGTTTTCTGGGTAAACATAAAATGCTCTAGCATTCTTGCTATGCTTTTTTTTACTAATATATTTGTAAGACATGAAAAAGCCATGAATATGGAACTTGGTCAAAGGCTTTGAGATAACCATCAAAAGAATTACAAATATTACAAAGCTTTGGACAGCTCATTTAATAATTACTGAATCAATAACTTCAGGAAGATAAATTTAATAGCAGAGTGGAAAATGGACTAGAATAGAGAGAGATGTAAAGCTGTAAGAACACCTAGAAGGTTACTGCAGGAGTCCAGGTATGAGTGATGAGGACCTGCGTGAGGGTAGTGGCAGGATCAGAAGAGAAAATGGAGCATGTATTAGGCATTTTACAAAGGTACGAATTCCAAGATCTGATAACTGATTAGACCAGGTGAATTCAAAACATTTAAGGTATACCAAGGAAAGGAACTGAAGGCTTCATGCTTTAAGCTAGAGGTTATGCTGAACCAATGGAAGAAGGCAACACTTAGAAAGTCCTTGGTCTCTTCTAGGAAAAAGAGATCAAACATAAAGCTATCAAAGAGAAAGCTGTAACGGTCTCTGTGTGACCTTTTGAGCAATTCACTTAACCTCTCTTGGCTTTGGGTTCCTAATTTGTAAAACTATATTGTCGGACTAAACTAGATTATATCTGAGGTCCCTTCTAATTTTAGAACTATAATCCACATGTCAAGAGACATGCTGGCACTCTGAAATCATAGTTTAATGGGAAGAATATATTTAAGGCAATCTGTTGTTCAGTTGTTTCAGTCATGTCTGATTCTTTGTGACCCCATTTGGGGTTTTCTTGGCAAAGATACTAGAGTGTTTTATCATTTCCTTCTCCAGTTCATTTTATAAATGAAGAAACTGAAGCAAACTTAAGTGACTTGCCCAGGGTCACACAGCTAGTAACTATCTGAAACCAGATTTGAATTCAGGGAGATGAGTCTTCTTGATTCCAGGCATAGTGCTCTACCCACTGCTCCACCTAACCCCACTGTAAGGCATTTAATGCCTGTGAAATACCATTCTTAACAAAAACACTCTCAGAAATATAGAATGAACCATAACAGATTTGGAAAATATAATAAGAAAAAGCCTTATAATATAAACAAAACATGGTCCTTTATTCTAAGGCAGCTATGGCTAGATTAAGACTTCCTCACCAAAAAAGAGGAAGAAAATTTTTAGATATTCTTAGAGAATGTGATAGATTACAAACTTAAAGAAATATTCTCACAATGAGCAGACATCACTTAGCTGCACAATAGTAAAGACCAAAAACGGGTATGCACCATTGAATTTTTCCAATGTAACCAAAAAGGATTTATCTCTGGATAAATCTTTATAAAATGATGAAGGTCATGAGGGTAATCCAAAAGTCTTCCACAGATGACAGCCATAAAAACTCAATTAACGATGTCTTGACAAAGAAGTTTATAACAAATGGCTGAATCATGTGGATTTGTTTATATAAAGGAGTGGCTTATGTCAGTTCAGAGCGAAGGCATCACCGCCAAAACTTTCAGACAAGTTAAAAACTTAAGGAACCCAGATATATTGGTTAATGTTCATACATTACAAGACTATGCAAGAAAACAGTAGAAATGATATAACACATCCCTGCAGACTGTTAAAAACTCAGCACCCACCTCAAACTTCAGAAGCTTTTCTCATTATCTTCCGTAACCTAACAACTGACAAATCCCTATTCTGAACTATCATTCAGTTGTTTCAGTTGTGCCTGACTCTTTGTGACCCTATTCGGGATTTTCTTGGCAAAGATAATAGAATGGTTGGCCTTTTCTTTCTCCAGATCCTTTGACAGATGAGGAAACTGGGGCAAACAGGGTTAAGTGACTTGTGCAAGGTTACACAGGTGTAAGTATCTGAGGCCAGATTTGAACTCAGGAAGATGAGACTTCCTGACCCCAAGCTTGGCACTCTGCCTACTGTGCCACCTAGCTGCCCCATATACTAAAAATACAGACCTCAAGATTTCCTAGAGAATTAAACAAACATGCTTGACTGGAGCCAGACTTTAATCATAGGCAAAATTATCATCCATAATCTATTGAGCTTTAACATAAATCCATAAAAATTTGATGACAGCTTTTTAAATACTTGTCACCATAGTAGATTCTCATAATCTCCATGCTACATGGAATAATCACAACAAAAAAAAACCTTTCAAAATATAGAGACCTAGAAGAAGTCAAAATAATGTGGGGACAGCATAATGTACATATTATCCCTATAATCTTGTTTACTACTGGAATGACCTTGAAGATTTCTGACAGCCTAGAAGAAATGAGCTTATATTCCAGTACTATCATTCAATTATGAAAGCAGTTATTTTATGCATGCAAATATTAAGCCACAGAACACTAAACATAAAAGAATAATAGCAGGACAGCTACTTGTCTCAGGTTTACCCTGCCATAAGTCTTTCCATACTCCAGTCCACCCTCTACTCAGCTATCAAACTAATCTTCCTAAGGGGTATGTGATCACATCACTTCCCTACTCAGTATGCTCCAGTGGTTCCCTCTGACCTCCAGGATCAAACATAAAATCCTGTGTTTGGCATACCTGGTCCCCCCGTCCCTAACTTTTGAATCTTCTTATACTTAATCATCTTCATGCGCTCTTTGATCCAGTGATCCTGGCCTCTTTGTATTTCCTCCTATGGAACAGACACTGTCTCCTGACTATAGGCATGTTCACTGGCTGTCCTTCATGAATGGAATTCTGGCCTTCATCTCTAACTCCTGGCTTCCCTGACATCCTTAAAGGGCAAGCTAAAATCCAGCCTTTTATAGGAAACCTGGACAGATCTTTGATTCCAGTGCATTTCCTTTCTTGATTATTTCCCATTTATTCTATATGTAGTCTGTTTATACACAGTTCTTTGCATATTTGTTCACCATTAGATTGTGAACTCTACAGGGATATGGATGGTCTTACCTTTCTTTGAATCCCTATCAATTAGCACATTGTAGAAGCTCAATAAATGTTCCTGGACTGCGACTCATTTATGTCATTTCCACATATAGTATTTCATTTAGTCCTTACAATAACCCTTTGAGATAGGTTGTGAAAACATAATTATTCATCGAATACAAAATGGGAAACTGAGGTTGAGAGGCTAAATTACTTGCCAGAGTCATCTGGTTAGAAGAATAGAATTCATCTTCAAATCCAGATGCTCCATTTTCAAGTTCATTGCTTTTGTCTTAATATTTTTTTGACCTTTGCACAACATGTCTACAGATACTCTGGAACTGGCTGAGATACCCCAATGGGACACTTATTAGAGGATAGATTGGAACTGTGACTAAGAGACTTCTTTCCCTGGGTGGTAGATGATAGCAGAGAAGGTGTTAGGATCAGCCTTTAGAGTTTCCTCTCACTGAAAACCTTATTCATTTGGCATAGTAGGTTGCTGGTTTGACTTTTGGCAGTCTGAGAAGACTCCATATTCAAAAATAACTTCCATTCAATGGCATAATCCCTAACATTCCATTATTAGAAATATTATTTGTGTTAAACATTGTTCTCTCCAATTATCTTTTCTTTTGAGAAGAATCAAGTCAGTAACAATTTCATATAAATTAGTTTATCAGATCACTTCTTCTCTGACAGGAGAGTCTTAAAGTAGCATGTGAATAGGAGGGGAAGGAAGTATTGGCAGAGGGTGGCAGAAATCTTGAAGATAAACTTTGCCTATTTCAGGATTTTTCTTAGGATCAAGACCTGTTTTTCTAGATTTTTTTTTGAATGACTGTCCATTCTTGCCTGCCTCCTTCCTTTTCCTTACATCATATCCTTGGGTCTCAGTCTTTGCCATTTAAATGGGCTTGGTCATTTAGACAGGGACAGTGATTGTTGCCTCTTGATTGTTAAATTGAGGACCACCCATCCCCGCCCCACCATGTGTTCAAGCATCAAACATAAGGCAGTATGGAATTCTTCTTGCCTAGGGAAAGACTTTTTTTCCCCACCACTCTGTCTTCAGATATTCATTTTGGAACTTTTGAAAGGAGCCTCAGATCTGCAGTGGAAATACACTTAACCCTCTTGAGTTGTGACCTGCATGATAGAAGAGCCTGTGGATCACCTAAAAGCCCCTCGAAGGCTGCCTGTGGGCTACATTTTGAAAACTATGGCTCTACATGGCTTTGCTTTCTTTCCTCTTTTCCTGGCTTCGGTTCTCCTACCTCATCCTCTTGTAGGACTCCCAATACTAATCTCTATCCTTTGCAAACCCTGATATACAAGCCTAGAGAACACATTATTGTATATGCAGAATCATCTCACCTGTTGGCTTTTTTGAAAAATCAGTTTTCTGAAATTAGGGAGAACAGATGCTACTTATATGCCCTCACAGTGTAAAACAAAGGAAAGAGCATGAGATTTAGAGTCAGAAGACCTGGATTCAAATCTCAGCCCTGTTATTTACTCCCTGTGTGACCTCAGGTGAATTACTTTCCATTTTGCACCTCAGTTTCCTCATCTATAAAATGAAGGGACTAGATTAGATAGCCTTTAAGGTCTTTTCCAACTCTCAATTTATGATCTTATGGTCCTTTAGTAGCAGAAAAACAAATGAGCTTAGCACCTAATTAGCCAGAATAATTAGTTCAAATAGGGAGCTACCAGATGGAAGCTCCCATGGCCATATCCCAAGTGAACTTCTCCCTAGCCTCATCCGGCATGCCTTCCACCATCACTTTTTCCCCTTAATGCCTAAGGCACAAAAATGACTAGGAATGGCTCTAAGGTAAATTTCAGGATTTTCTGCTGCCTTTTCTCCAAAGTTTTCTAATAAGGTGAATGATTGATGCTTACGGAGGGGGCTGGTCTACATGACCTCTTAGGTCCCTTTAAACTCTAAGCTCCCATGATTTTGTGAGACACCAAGTGGTTGAGAGAAGCTAGTGTCAGGTGGCCTGCCAGCTCCCCTCCCCCATATCTCCCAGGTGCTCTTTAGAAGCCAAGCCCAAGAAGTACCTATGCATCCCCTGAGAGAGATTTCCTTCACCTCTCATTAAAGAGGAAGAACAAGAAAGAAGGAGAGGAGAGGAGGGAGACAGGAGATGGGGCTGATTAACTAAGATCTCTAATGCCCTTTATGTTTTACACCTATGAGCAAAGCTCAGTTCAGAGACAACAGCTTCCTTATATCAAAGGCCCCTCTCTCTGGGTCTGAACTCCATAGTTCCTTTGTGAATGCCAGGAGACCTCAGCCAGTTTGTCTGAAGTGGCTCCTGCAGCCTCCTTGAAGAGAGGGGGAAGCCATGACTAGAGGCAAGGGCATCAAGGATGATGTCCTCAGTTCTTTGTTAATAGGAGCTACTTCCACATCTAGTCATTTAGTCATAGCTCCTGGATTTGAATGATGCCTTTCAAAAGGCTATCCATCATTTAAGCATTTGCACCAAATTCTACCAGCCTATTCTTTATTCCCCTTCCTCCTCCTCCTCTCTCTCTCTCTCTGAAACACCTATAGTTTATCTGCCCTTCAAAAAGATCTGTGATTCCTTTGCATGGATACTCTTTCCACTAGTATAGATGGCCACCTTTCATACCTCAGTGGATAGAATATTGTGTTACTGGGGCAATAATAATAATTCTTCCTGGTGGTCAAACATCTAGTCTCTCCACGCTTAGCTAGGCTGATCCTTGGCTATCAGATCCCCAGTCCATCACCACGCCAATACCTGAAACCTTTCTTGGTAGGGTCTAGATGCACCTGAGTCAACGTGTCTCTCACTCAAGGTGAATGGACAGTAGCAATAGACAAAACTGTATCATCCATACTAGTGAAGGATAGCAACAAAGGAAAACCCAAACAGTGTATAACCCAAAATCCATTTTCTGTTTATCCTAAGAACTACTTTCCATGAATTATCATTTTTAGACAATTTGCCTTCCAGATTAAGATTCTTTTTAGGCCATTATGTAAGGAATTCCTATTGAGAAATACAGATCAGCAAACATACTGTACTTTTTAGTTTCAAAGAGTTGCCTGGGGGCACTGAAAATTTAAGTAATTTACCAGAGAAACATAACCAGTAAGTGTCAGGTAGGACCTGAATCCAAGACTTCACAACTCAAAGACAAGCTCTCTATCCATTATATTATACTGCCTCTCCAATTCATCTTATGCTATTATATTGAACTTCCCTCATACCCCACCCTTCTCTGTATTGTCTGTTCTGCCTGGTTTTTATGCCTTAGAACAAGATGCCCCTTTCAGATTAAGTTCATCACCTCTAGTCTCATCACCATGCTGCCAAATCTAGCCTCGACTCGCACCACTTCCTACAATCTCATCTCCTCTCTAAAGGAGGGCAGGAGGACAGAGTACCAAGTTCCTCCCAATGTCTTTCTTTATAGGAGACAGAAACTGGACTTTTGGCTCCCTCTACTTTACATCTTCTGCTTTTCCTGGTTTCAACTCCATGGCAAAAGTTGCACCATTGCAAGGTATTCCCTGGTGTCTTCCCCTGCTTTCCCACCTCCTTTTATGTGTTGTCTGCCCCAGTAGATTGTAAGTTCCCTGAAGTCAGATGCTATCTATCCTTTTATTAATTGCATACCCCAATGATTAGTATATTGCCTGAGAGCCTCTCATGTGAGGATTTGCCTAGCCCTTTTTCAGAGCTGTTTTCCACCTTTGGTCTCCTCCTGCCATCCAACCTGTGGCTCCAAGAAGCTCTAGCATGCTCCTCAGCCAAACCCCAGGAAACCATCTCAGCAGAGAGGAGGAACCAGGTTGAGGGTAACTAACAGAAATCAAACCCTTCAGTGGAATAGGGGAGTATCTACCCAAGGAATGCAAAGACTCTCCCCAGAGGCAGGGATAGATGAGAACAATTTATTCTAGTGGTCATAAAGATGGTAGAAGAGGACACAGTGGAGCACTTAGAGCATGGTTAAACATCAAAGAAGAAGTCATCCACTGCACTCCAAGCTAGAAGAGTCATCTTGATTTTTGTCTTGCCATTGGACTCCGGTGACTCTGGAAGTGAGAATGAGGGTGAGGACTTTGTGCAACTCTGCTTCATTTGAATCCAATTTATGTGTGAGTTAAAAGTGGTCCTCTTTGTATACGAAAAACAATAACCAACCTGGTGAGTGGTAGATGTTTCATAAACATTTATCAGATTGGATTGAAATTTGTCTTTCCTGAGCACCTAATGCTAGGTAATGGGAGAGAGATGGTTTGAAAATATGGCAAGTGAAGGCCAGGGGAGCCAGGCAACCTAAAAATTTCAATTTTCTGGAGACAATCAAATGAATAAGTATCTGCTGTGTGCAGTGTGTCACCATTAGCTCTATTGTGTTCCATTAGACTGTGCACTCCTTGAAGGCAGGGATTATTTTTGCCATACTTTGCTTACTTAGTCCACTGCCTAGCATATAGTATGCATTTAATAAAGGTTTGTCAACTGACTGGAGAGCCCTGTGATAGGTGCTAGAAAGATTTAAAAAGAAACCCTTACCTTCTGTCTTAGAATCAATACAATGCATTGACTCCAAGGCAGAAGAGTGGCAAGGGCTATGCAATCGGGGTTAAGTGACTTTCCCAGAGTCACACAGCTAGGTAGTGTCTGAGGCCAGATTTGAACTTAGGACCTCCCATTTGTAGGCTTGGCTCTCAATCCACTGATCCACCCACTGACCCCCACAGTGTCTTATCCAGGGTCACATAGCTAGAAAGCATCTGAGGCTAGATTTGAACCCTGGACCTCCCATTTGTAGGCCTGGTTCTCAAACCACTGAGCCACCTAACTGCCCCATGCTAGAGATATTTTTTAAAAATTGATATAGGATATGATCCCCGGCCACAAGGAATAAAACAATGAATAAAACAAGCGTCCATAGAGTCGTAACAAAATATTACATGATAAGTGCATTAGAGGATTTCAAAAATTATATAAAAAAATAAAGGGGGAAGTCACTACCAACCAGGGTACCAGAAAAGACCTCCTCAAGGAGTTAACATCTGAGTTGGGGTTTAATGAGTAATATTCCAAGAACTAAAATATAATAGAAAAGGAAGGTAGACTAATGTAGGCAAAGTGATTTGCTCTTTTGCTTCATAATTAAAGGCATGGTGACCTAAGTGCATATTTAAGGGACAGAGAGAGTAGACTAAATTTGCTGGCATATAGAATGGAATGTAAGAAGAATACTCTCAAATAAAACTTGAAAAACAAAGAAGTGCCAGATCGCAGAGGTTCCTGAATGTTAAACAAAAAAGTCTGAACTTTGTTCAGAAGGCAATAAACAGCAACAGATACTTTTTTAGTACAGGAGTGGCATCACCATGTCTACACAGAAGAAAAATTATTCTAGTAGTACTATGAAGAGTGGACTGGATGGGAAAGTGGAGATAGAAAGAACTATAAAAGTTTATCAAGACAATGATCTACACATGCATAATTGATATATCTTTATTTAAGTTAACTTAATTGACATTTCTTTTATCAAACAGGTCTGGATAATACATACTATCTTCCCAGTTTCTTCCTGAGATTACAGGAAGTTAGATATAAAGAAGTGCTTTATAACAATTGGACCTGTCCAATAATTGAATAAGCTTCCTTGGGAGGCATTTCTAAAGGACAATGGCTTTTGAATTATCTACTCTTTGAAGTTATCTATTCTTCCATTAAAGGATACAAATGTTTTTGTCTTTTGCTTTTGGCCCACTGATCTTGAGGGGAAGGTTCATCTTCCTCCTTTGAAAAAAAGTGTTTAAAATTTTATTATTTATTTTTAACATTCATTTTAAAAAAAATTAATTCTGCCTTTTCTCTCCCCCCAAGTCCCTACCCATTAAGAAAGCAAGAAATGTGATTATCAATTATATAAGTGAAAAAAGAGTAAGAAAAACAAAGTGAAAAAATATGCTTCCATTTGTACTCAAAGTTCATCAGTTCTCCCTTTTAGGAGGTGGACAGCATTTTTCATCATAAATCCTTCAGAACTGTCTTGGATCATTGTAATGATCAGACTAGCTAAGTCATTCACAATTGATCACAGTACAATGTTGCTATTACTATGTACAATGTTCTTCTGGTTCTGCTCACTTCACTTTGCTTCAGTTCATATATGTCATCCCAAGTTCTTCTGAAATCATCCTTCTTTTCATTTCTTATAGTACAAGAGTGTCCCATTACAGTCATATACCATAACTTATTCAGCCATTCCCCATAGAAAAAGGTTCATCATTGCTCATTCATTGAAAGCATTCAAATAGACTACTTGTCTAGAATATTGTTAGATCAGATTTCTAAGTGCATTCAATGCTTCATCTAGCTCTTGCAGAAAGAATGAGATTGCCCCTTCGTAGATGCTTCTATTGGGACAAGGATTAGGTATCATACCCATAGGGCTCACAGGAACTAGGAAGTTTTGAATTCTGTACTGAGAGCAACTCTAAATATATAGCAGAATGGAATGCATCTGCATCAGCTCAGAACAGATCGTAAGCAAAAGGCTTGTGACCCCTTAAATACCTTAAGGTTATCCTCACTCTTGATGAACAACAGTTATTGTGCTAGTAATATTGGCATTATTTCTATGGTCCTGATATTACTGGTGCTTTCTCTCAGATATAAACCTGATCCCCACTTTTCTCTGTAGAAGGCATCATGTGTCTACCTCAAAAAATAGGAATGTTAGTGACTCCTCCAAATATAGGCTAGTTATGAGTGTATGTGATTTATACAAAGCATTCCCAGATTATCTGGCCAAAATAAAAAGTCTTTTCATGGGATGAGAAATCAAGAAAGAGCTGAATGCATATAATTCTGATCAACAATATTTGTCTTGATTTAGATCCCAGATTATCCCATGCTTTATTTTGGTTATATTGCAGAATAAGCCATCTTTACCCACAAAGATATCGATGACATCCTCACCATCACAGCAAAAAAGTAGAGATGAAAGACAAAGGACTACTGCATTACAGTGGTTCCCAAACTTTTTTGGCCTGACACCCCCTTTCCAGAAAAAATATTACTTAACCCCCTGGAAATTAAAATTTTTTTTTAATTTTAATAGCGATTAATAGGAAAGATAAATGCGCCTGTGGCCATCACCACTCTCCTGGATTGCTGCAGTACCCACCAGGGGGCACTAGCACCCACTTTGGGAATCACTGCACTATATCTTTTAAGCTCAACTATTCTTTCTCAGCACTCATGCCACTGATTCCCCCCTCCCCAAATTCTTTTTTACTACTGTTATATGTGGGTAACCTAGGATTGGAGTCCCTACTCCAATTTAATTATTCAAAATAGTTTTGTTGCTGTTTAGTCATTTCAGTTGTGATTAACTCTTTTGGGATTATCTTGGTAAAAATAGTAGGGTGGTTTGCCATTTCCTTTTGCAGCTCATTTTACAGATGAGAAACTGAAACAATAAGAGTTACATGACTTGCCCAGGTTCACCTAGCTAGTGTGCAAGGCCAGATTTGAACTCAGGAAGATGATTCTTCCTGACTCCAGATCTAGAACTCTATCCCCTTGTACCACCTAACATGCAGTAAAGAATTATTATTGTTGTTCAGTTGTTTTCATCATGTCTAACTCTTCATAATCCCAAAAGGGGCTTCTTAGTGAAGATACTGGAGCAAACATGGTTAAGTGACTTGCCCAGGGTCACATAGTTAGTAAGCATTTGAAACCAGATTTGAATTCAGGAAGTTGTCTTCCTTACTCCAGGCCTACTACTCTATCCACTATGCCACCTAGCTGCTTCAATATAACTGCACAAGATAGATAATGGGTATGAGACAGATTTTGGTTCAATGATCACAGAAGATGCATAATATGAAAAGGATTCATGTGAGACCATGAACAAATATAAAACACAAAAATATTTAAATAGTCCATTAGGTTCTCCTATAATATAGTTTGTGGACTTCTGGGGAACTATCCCTATTCCCTCAGTCCTATACAATTTAAGTAACTATTGCAGTGACAAAGTTGGCATGGTTTAGATTTCTATCTCACACACACACACACACACACACACACACACACACACACACACACACACACACACACACACACAATCCTTCCCTGCCATAACACAGCCTTTGCTGAAAGGTAAATCTCCGATGGGGATCCTCTTCTCTAGGAGGCATTCTACTGAGGAAATATTCTCCCTCTAGGTGTTTGGTACCTAATTCTCAAACTGAGGAATTCTTCATCTCTTGGGAAACTGAGAGTTTGTAGATGAAGACCATTCTCAGGAATTCAAATCTCTGGTATGTGTTCAGAGAAAGAAGCATAAATGAATAAAGAAGCCAGGAAATTGAAGTCCACAAACTCCCCTCTTGGGCCACCTGGACAAACATAGGCAGCTTGCCATGTGTGTCTCCTGACAGTCACCATTTTTTGCTCCTATAGACAAAGGGAAGGAATTTCTTTTGTTCTGCTTTCCTTCTGCCCTAGCACTGAACTGCATGGGCATGTCCATAAGAGCTGATAGGTGACCTGTTGAGGAGTTCTCTGCCAAGTGGTTTTGATACTTCTGGCTAGATCCCTTCTTAAATATTCATGGAATGAGAATTCTGATCCTCACATATAAAAGATAGTAGGGGAAGGGAAGAGAATAAATACTTATATAGCACCTATTAAATTCCAGGGCCTGTGCTAAATACTTTTTATGAATATTATCTCATTTTATGTACACATCAACCCTGTGAGGGTGATGCTATTATTATCCCTTTTTACAGTTGAGTAAACTGAGGCAGGGTTAAGTGTCTTACCTAGAGTCACACAGCTGGGAAGTGTCTGAGGCTAAATTTAAGGTAAGGTATTCCTGACTCTAGGCCCAGCACTTTATGCAGTTCACCACCAGCTGTTGTTAAAGAGTGGAAGTCAGGGATGGGGAATGGGACACCAGGGTTATTAACCTTGACCCAAAATATAGAGTATGAGAATTGGTTAGGTGCTTTACACTGGTAAGGGACTGATGTGTGTCTGTCAGTAGTTTAGAAACTTATCCTAATTGCCATAAGCACCTGTTCCTTATCCTGCCTTGGCCCACCTTCCTCTAGGTTTGGTCTAGAGAGGGCTTACACTGTAAAAAGATCATTTGCATATGATAATAAATGCCTTATAAATATGGCTTGGTATTTTTCCAGAACTACAGGAAAATACAAAAAAAATAGCTTGTGCTTCATTTTCCATTTAGATTTTTATCTCCTTCCCCCTGTCACATGACACAAAAGGAAATACACTCCAATTATAGCTTAGAATACCTTTCCTCCTAGAAATTGCAATTAAAAAGACATCGGAATAAAACTCCAAACTATAGTTCACTGTTGAGGGAAAAGGTCAGCCATCTCCATGCCTAGTAGTAGAAGTCTCTGCCCTGTTAATGGCTAAGTTCATCCTTTTACATTTCCCCAAGGAATGAATACTCCCAGAAGCCTTTGGCAGAATAGAACTATCATTTGTTGCCCCAATATCACAGTCACAGATAGTAGAATGCACTCTCCCCACACCCAGAAGAGCTAGTTAAATTTATTTATAAGAGCCATCTTGATCTTTTTTCCTAGAAATAGCTATTTGCTGTGTCCTCCACCACCTCTCACCTTGGAATCTCCACTGAATACCTTGTTTCTCTACCTTCTTGGTTGGGCTAAGTAAGGTCTTTCTGTTGACTCTAGCATACTGGTGACTGCATCTTGGGTGGGTCAGGGGTGACCCTCACTTGGCAGTTTCTCTCCAAGTGTTGCCATATGCTGTGACTGGACTTACCAAATAATCTTCTCATTTTAAAACCTAACTCAGCATAATAATTAACAATGTTACCATCACTTTGCTGAGAGAGAGAGAGAGAGAGAGAGAGAGAGAGAGAGAGAGAGAGAGAGAGAGAGAGAGAGAGAGAGAGAGGAAGGAAGGAAAGGGGAGGAGGAAGTCTAATGATAAAAACACACAGGCTGAATTTATATTAGCATTGCCTCCTCTAACCACAAAATTACCTTTCTCTGGCAGAACTAACAATGTAAGCAAGGCATGATCTTGCTCTCTGCCTGTTACCTAGCATTCAAACTGCAATATCCATGTCTTGTGCAGGTACCTAAACATTATCCAGGAGAACCTTAAGATGCTGATAAAAGACTCTCCCACTAACTTTCATTGCAATACTCTATTACCTTTAAACATAGAATGGCACAATCAAAAGGAAGAAAAAAGAATCTAAAGAAACAGAGGGGAATCCTGACCTGTGTCAGGAGTTTGGAAGGTAGAAGAATGTGGAACAGAAGAAAAAGGGAAGAAGGAACACTGAATATTTGGAATTAACTTAGAGGTATGATGCTCTTCTGAAAAAGAAGAGAACCAAACTCTTTGAGTAGAAAACAGTGGCTTATCCCTAAAGGATTTGTGATATGAAGAGTTAGGTGAGAGGTCATTTAATAAGAGCCAGAGGATGATTAGGCAAGTAGTAATAGCTGATGATTGTCTATTGAGGGAGATTGAGGCATTTTGGGCAGGGAGGGGGCAGATAACAACAGAGAAGTCTGCTGTCTTCCCAAATAAGTCAGAATCATTCCCAAATCATGACAGAATTTCCCAAGACTTATCAGAGTAGGTGACTTATGATGATTTGAGTAGACACAAATAATGTTGCTATAAGAAATCTAGCATTACTAAAAGATTAAGAAGTCTTGAGCAAAAGATTGAATTCCTTAGGGTCACAGGTGGTGTTTTTAATCATTGCTTTCCAAAAGAAGGCAAAAGCCTCAGAAGAGAAAGGCAAATTTAGTAATTGAACACTGAGTTAGGAAGATGCTGTCTGAGAAATACTAAATACTGGAAGGACAGAATTTTCTCCAGGAATGAGAATACTTAACAGGAATGGGTAAAACTGTTTTTACCAGGAATCTTACATGTTTAATCTAAAGGTCTTTAACCTAAAAAGAAAGGGGAAGAAAGAAAATTGACTAAATAAATGCACCAAGTTGTATACCATGGAATAGATACAATGTATGAAGAAGAATACTAATAGATGCCCAGAAATTCACAGTCAATAAAATCCGATGAAAGGAGACAACAATGAAACTCATAACATAGTTATCAACTAACACATGCATTAATTATGGATAACAAACAAAGTGACCAAATTTGACATTATAAGCATTATGGATACTTGGTTATATGACTCATAACTGGAATATGGCTCCAGAAAGCCAGATGTTATCCAAAAGTAACAGGTATTTGGGCAGCTGGGTGGCTCAGTGGATTGAGAGCCAGGTCTAGAGACAGGGGTTCTAGGTTCAAATCTGACCTCAGACACTTCCTAGCTGTGTAACTCTGGGCAAGTCACTTAACCCCCATTGCCTAGCCCTTACTGTTCTCCTGCCTTAGAACTTAGTATTGATTCTAACACAGAAAGATAAGGGTATATATAAGGATAAAAAAATAAGAGACGACACACACACACAGAAAGAGAGAGAGAGAGAGAGAGAGAGAGAGAGAGAGAGAGAGAGAGAGAGAGAGAGAGAGAGAGA
>NC_058132.1:199883944-199914902 GCF_016433145.1 Gracilinanus agilis
AGTATTGATTCCAAGATGGAAGATAAGGGAGAGAGAGAGAGAGAGAGAGAGAGAGAGAGAGAGAGAGAGAGAGAGAGAGAGAGAGAGAGAGAGAGAAATGGGAAGAGAGAAGAATATCCTTATAAATGCTCAAATATTCAAATGGATCTTTGATATCATTGATTTAAAGGTTTCCTCCCACAATATAGATAGAAAACCATCCTTGCCTACCATTCTTACATGTCTTACTGAAGTGAGGTAAACTAAGTCATTGATCAGAAAACCTGTTTCTCCCTGGGGAAAAGTAGAAATCAGAAATGAGCTTTCGTGTGAAGGTCAATCAGCTCAGAACCAAAACAAAATACAGTCAAGCTCCATGAGAAAGTAATTCCCTTACTAACAAGCAGCCAGTTCAGGATAAGATATACAATGGAATGTCCTGAATCTCATGCTACTGACCAATATAGCTTCTAGACAATAAGGTTTGCTTGCTTCATCAAGGTTATGTCTTATTAATGAACATTATTTGCTTTGTATCTTGCACCCTATAAAAACTGCATTGTAATTTCAGTACAGCCCAACTTTCATTATGAAGGTTTGCCCTGACCAAGAAGTACATTTATTAATCAATAGATTGATAAATAAATATTGGTTCCATTATTCTGAACTTCTGGTTGTCTGGACTGGCTTTATGAAGTGCACTACTTCATTACCTTTACTTTCTGTCTGAGAATTTACACTAAGTATCAACAGAACTAATTTACACTAAGTATCAACAGTAGTAAGAGCTAGGCAAATGGGGTTGTGACTTGCTAGGGTCACACAGCTAGAACATATATGAGGCTAAATTTGAACCCAGGACCTCCCATCTCCAGGCCTGGCTCTCTATCAACTGAGCCATCTTCTGGTGTAGCACTTAACCATGTTGTCCCCTTAGGTTGGCCACCAAAAATGCATCCATTGCTCTTTGATTTCTCCTGACCTCATCAGATTTGAAAAGAATCAGTCTTCAGAGTTCCTCACTGATTATATATTGCTTGCTTCCACCCATCATATAATTCCCCAAAGAGGCAGTTGGTGGCATAGTGCTGGACCTGCAATAGGGAAAATGAGTTCAGATCTAGCCTCTAGCTGTGTGACCCAAGGCAAGTTGCTTAACCTCTCTCTGCCTCAGTTTCCTTAGCTGTCAAATGGGAATCATAACAGCACTCACCTTGCAGGTTGTTGTGAGGATTAAATGAGATAATATTTGTAAAAAGTGTTTAGCACCAGTCTTGGAACATAGTAGGCATTATATAAATGTTTATTCCCTTCCTCCGTTGCTTTCTGTTATTAATTCATACTTTTTCATATGCAGTCATATTCCATGTCTCATAGATATAAATACCACCTAAAAAAGATTGCTCTCAGTAAATGAGCCTTTGCTTTTGTGGAAAATTTGGGATCAATAAAGAAACTTCACAATGTCCAAAAGGCAACAAAGCCAATTTTAGTCTTCTCATTTAACTCTGGACCCAACTCCTCCGTCTTGAACGTCTGTGGTGTACTCATATATATACATACATATATTGCATGTGTACATATCTGTATACATAGTTTATATGTATATATACACACTAATATATAAGGTTTATAGAGTATGCATCCAAATGCATATCAAAAACAGAACAATAGGAAGCAGCTGGGTGGCTCAGTGGTTCTAGCCAATTCTAGAGGTGGGAGGTCCTGGGTTCAAGTTTGGCCTCAGATACATCCCAGCTATGTAACCCTGGGCAAGTCACTTAACCCCTATTGCCTATCCTTTACCACTCTTCTGCTTTATAACCAATATGTAGTATTTATTCTAAGATGGAAGGTAAGGATTATATTAAAAACAACAACAACCTGAAAAATGGGCATTCTTCCTATGTGGTTAGATTAGGCAGACTCTTTGAGTGACTACAGGTTTCTTTCATTCCTCTACAATATTCTTGGAATTAATACAATCACCAGTGATATCCACAAACTGGAGCGTCTGTGGAACTTCACCATCCACCAAAAATGCCCTCATTTATGAAAAAGCGTTTGACTTATTGGACAAAGAACTGACTTATGGGCTCCTTTATATGAGGTGTTTCCCATTCATACATCAAAATCATTTAAAATTCTCTGAAAGAAATAATGAAAAAACAGTAAGCAGTATGAGATTTTATATTCTCTACAACTCTTAGTTAATTGTAAAATGGTAAAGATGTGGTCTGCGACTAAATATCACTAGTGAAAACCTATTCGTTCCTTGATAACACCCTAAACAACGATATCATTGATTCGTTTACAGATGACTGATAAAAATTCTGAATAGATGGAACAGTAGGCATATGGCTGGTCTTTCAGCTATGATTTGGAGGGCTTAATGTGGTCAGGGATCTTTTTAGTGCTTTGGGGATCCTTTCCTCCTTTAAAACTATTCTATATACTAGTCCCTAAATTTCTTTATTATTGTGTCACTTCTAACATAAAGCTCTTCTATATAGACTTAGTCTAATCCAGTTGCTTTCCCCATCTTTATTCTCTTTACTGCCATTTCTAATTCCTTTCAAAACATGTTGAATAGTGATGTTAGGGTTCAAGTGAGCTGGTTCCAATTTCTGTTGGAGAAACAGTTCAATAGAATGATTTTTACAAATCTCTCCACTTTTCTTCTACTTGTTTCTCCCTCCATTTTCATCTTTAAATACCAATAGGATGTTTAGTTGGACATTTTACCAAACCTTCTTTAAACTGATTTTGCTCTTCCTGCTTTAGGAGATAAGACTCCTCTTAATCATCCATTATTCTTCTTTGTAAGGTTTTCTAAATGAGTCTATATTTTAATTCAGTAATGCCTTTAGTAACCATCTCTCCCTGTTTAGCAAGTAAGTCAGATGTGTGCTGACTAAGGTGCTTTTTCAGATCTTTTTGGTCTCCTTGCTGTGGTAATTAATTGATAGTAGCAAGAGGTCTGAATAAAATGATTTTTAAATTTAATTTTTTCAATTAAAAATTGATTTTGTCTCTCTCCCACCTATTCCATTCCAGAGAGAAAAGGGAATCCTTATAACTAAATATGCATAGTCAAACAAAGTCAATTCCTACTTTGGTCATACACACACACAGATACATGTGTATAGATAGATAAACAGATACACACACACACACACATATATGTGTGTTACTTAATCTGCAACCTGAATTAATTGCTTCTCTGTCAATAGATGAGTGGTATTCCTCATCACCAATCTTCTGGATTTGTAGTTGGTCATTGCATTGATCAGGACTCTTCTCTTTCAAATGTATTTGCCTTTTCAGTGTTATTATTATAGAAAATTTTCATCTTGGTTCTGCTCACTTGATTTCCGTGGTCCATCCAAGTCCTTCCAGTTTTCTCTGTAACTCTCACTTTCATTGTTTTTGTAGTCCAGTGTTATTTCATTTAATTCACATACCATAATTTATCTAGCCACTCCCCAATTGTTGAATATCCTACTTAGTTTCCAGTTCTTTGTCTCCACAAAAAGAACTGCTAGGGATATTTTTGTGCATATAGGTCCTTTCAGGGGCTCAGTTTTGGTACCATTGTGCTCCAGGCAAACACTGTCTGTGACAACCTACATCTCTATAAGGCTTACCTCACCTTTACTTGGTAATTAATTAATCCATGCAGTTCTCTCCCCTCTACCCCACCCCCACATTTTTCAACCACATTCAGCACAGGCCTAACCATGTCCCCTCCTTCCCCTCTTCCTATCTAGAGGGAATGGATCAATCAACAGCTTCACAAACTAAATGAATGTGCTTATTTTTCCTGTAGGCCCTCCAACATGTCATTCTTCCTTTTTGTCAACTTTGTCAATCTGAAGGGTATGTGAGGTAGAACATTAGAATTGTTTTAATTTGAATTTCTCTACTAATCAGTGATTTGGACATTTGTTTCATATGGCTATGTATGGACAGCTTGTATTTTTTCCTTAGAAAAGTCTGTTCGTCCCTTTGAAAACTTATCAGTTAGAGGAATGGTTCTTTAAATTTGAATCTCTCTCTTAAATAGCTTGAACATGAAACCTTTGTTTTGGTTAAAATTATTATAATTGGAGTCAATGTCATTTCTGTTGTCCATTTCCTTCTGAATTTTTCAATGATTAGTTAGGGTTAGATTGTTTCGATTATATACCACATATTTTTGTCATTCTTCTTTTTTTCCCACCAGTTCTGTTCTTACATCTAACGAGCCATTGCTCTAACTATATACATCTTTGGTTCATGGAGAGCTGCCATGTAAATAAAAATAAAATAAAAAATAAAAAATCTGTCTATTAAAATATAAATAGAAGAAATTCACAAAAAATTATATCCTTAGTGTTATAATACTTGATGACCAAACATTCGATGAAAGCAATATTTATTCATTTTTGGATATACGATAAAGCCCTTTCTACAACTCTTTTCTTTAGCTTACCAAAGAATATCTAGGAGCCAATTTTCTATTCAGCTTTTTTCTTCTGGTTTTCTTTATAGCCAAAATGCTAAGATTAAAATGATTTATCTTCTCCAGAAAAATATGCACTAATGCCAATTAACTAGGATCTCACATTTATAGTATCTGTGTTCAAATTAATATGCACAATAGTCTAGAAACTTTGATATTCTTATTATATTCTTCCTCCCTCCCACCATTCCAACACTGTCACTGCAGAAACACAAAGGAGTTGCATAGGTCTAATTTAAAATTTTTTCCTTTCTTTACAGGTTACCATGGACAAAATTGTTCATCATTTTGTGAACCATCTACTAGCAATGTCTCTCTGTTGATAGGTAGGTATATTATTAGAAAACAGACATGGATGTTATCAGGGTCATATCTGAAGCTTTGAATATTAAGAAGATATAGTCATGGGCAACAAGTGGCTGAGTGGAAGGAGAGTCAGGCCTAGTTCCTAGCTGTATGACTCTGGGCAAGGCATTTAGCCCCAAATGCCTAATCCTTACCACTCTTCTGCCTTAGAACCAATACACAATATTGATTCTAAGATAGAAAACAAGGATTTAAATAAATAATTTTTATGTTTTAGAAAAGTTATCATGGTTACATGATTGATATTCTTACTTTCCCCTTCACCCCCCAAACTCCTCCCCCCACCATAGTTTTAACATGTGTCATCAATTAAGACTTATTTCCAAATTGTTGATAGTTGCATAGGTGTGGTAGTTTCAAGTCTACATCCCCAATCATATCGGCCTCAACCCATGTGTTCAAGCAGTTGCTTTTCTTCTGTGTTTCCTCTCCTGCAGTCCTTCCTCTGAATGTGGGTAGCATTCTTTACCATAGATCCCTCAGAGCTGTCTTGTGTCATTGCACTGCTGCTAGTACAGAAGTCCATTACATTCTATTTTGCCACAGTGTATTGGTCTCTGTGTACAATGTTCTTCTGGCTATGCTCCTTTCACTCTGCATCAATTCCTGGAGGTCTTTCCAGTTCACATGGAATTCCTCCAGTTTATTATTCCTTTTAGCACAATAGTATTCCATCACCAGCATATACCACAGTTTGTTCAGCCATTCCCCAACTGAAGGGCATACCCTCATTTTCCAGTTTTTTGCCACCACAAAAATCGCAGTTATAAATATTTTCAAAGAAGTCTGTTTATCTATGATCTCTTTGGGGTACAAACCCAACAATGGTATGGCTGGATCAAAGGGCAGGCAATCTTTTATAGGCCTTCGAGCGTAGTTCCAAATTGCCATCCAGAATGGCTGGATCAGTTCACAACTCCACCAGCAATGCATTAATGTCCCAATTTGGCCACATCCCCTCCAACATTCATTACTCTCCCCTACTATCATTTTAGCCAATCTGCTAGGTGTGAGGTGATACCTCAGGGCTGTTTTGATCTGCACCTCTCCAATTATTAGAGACTTAGAGCACCTTCTCACGTGCTTATTGATAGTCCTGATTTCTTTATCTGAAAATTGCCCATTCGTGTTCCCTGCCCATTTATTGATCGGGGAATGGAAAAGACAAGGATTTTTTTAAAAAAAGGAATAAGATATAGTCATGGGCAGCTAGGTGGCTCAGTAGATAGAGAACTAGGCCTAGAGATGATAAGCCCTGGGTTCAAATCTGACCTCAGACACTTTTTAGCTATGTGACCCTAGGCAAGTCATTTAACTCCCATTGCCTAGCCCTTACCACTTTTCTGCCTTGGAACCAATAGACAGTATTGATTCTAAGACAGAAGATAAGGGTTTAAAAAAAGAAGAAAATATAGCCATGTGTACAAATCCAGGAACTAAAGTGGGTAAGCATAGTAGAGAGCATTTGGATGAAATGATAATCAGATTCAGTTAGTTACAGTACTGTCACCAGAGTATACTATACTTAGAAAGAGGGTATAGATGTATTTGGGAAACAGATCACAAACATGGCACAGAGGCACGATGTAATAATGTCGGGGAAATTTACTTATCTATACAATTACTGGAGCTCTCAATATATCTAACCAAATTAAATCAATTAATAATTTGTTGGCTTACCTTAATGATAATTTCATCCTTCAATAGGTGAAGGAACCAGTGAAGGAAATTTCTATTCTGGATCTGATTTTCATAGTTTCTCCAGAATAGTTATTCCACTGAGGCTCCTCACAATTTTGAAACTGTTTCTATGATGGAAATAATGAAAACTTTTTCAGCAGTTACTGTTCTATCCTAAAATTCCTGATAAAGAAGAGAATAAGCAGAATATAATTGTATATATGCCTTGGTTTGGGAGACATCAAATTTCAAGTTATTTAGAAGAAGCATAGTTATGATCCTAGGGACTAAAATTCTAGAAAGTCAGTCCAAGAAACGAGAAGTACCTAAGAATAAAATTATGAAGACACAAAGAGGAACAATTATAATGTAATTTTTAAAAAGTTAAAATTGTCTAAAGAGACTGCTATGGGTACAGATGGAAAGCATAAATTATGAGGGGGGAGTGAGAGAGAGAGAGAAAGTAGGGGCAGTAATGGAAATCGAATACGGTACTCCTATAAAAATAGTGTCAAGAGTGCAAAAATTCAGAATGAGCTAAAGCTGCTAAGAAAAGTTCAGAATAATGAAACTTTAAAATTCTATTGGGAGAATAAGAAGGTCAAGTAAAGGATAGAACCACTGTTCAGGGTGAGCGGGGGGTGGGATGAAGACAATGGATAACAGACAAAACAGAGCTGCTTGATTCTTACTCTTTTTCAGTCTTCTCTGCGAAGCAAAATGTCTTTGTGCTATAAAGTATAGGAGAAATCTAGCTACTAAGTAGATGATACTCAAGATAGCAAGATAATAGGAAAGCAGGTAGCTCGACTTGAGTTCAGATGATCAGATCCAGAGGACTCAGGAACAGAAAATTGTCAGGTACAATTGTTCCCTCACTGTAGGGAAAGACTGTAGGGAACCTTTGCAATGAAGTCAAAGGGATAAATTTTCTAATTTTTTCTCCAGAGCCAAGCATGGTCATTATATTTAAGCAGATTATTTCCATTTCTTTTTTCTTTCCTTTTACATTGTTGTAGTGATTATGTATATTGGTTTCCTGATTCTATTTGCTTCATTCTGAATTAATATAAGTTTTTCCATACTTCTCTGAATTCTTCATAGTCATTATTTCTTATGGTGCAGCAGTATTTCATTACATACATGTGTCACATTTTATTTAGTCATTCTCCAATCCATGGACATGAAATTTCCCCCCAATCACTCTGCTGTCACAAAAAGTGCTCCTTTGAATGTTTTATTATATATGGGACTGTTGTGTCTTTATCTGACCTCCTTGCCTCCTATTTAATTACAATCCTGAGATCTTTCTTCTAGGACCTTTAATATTAAAAGAGTACAAATGTGGCACTTACACCACCCATTTATTATGTCTAAATTTCATTGTATAATTAGCTCATCTCCTTTTACATTCCAATACTAGATGGCACAGTGGATAGAACAACTACTTGCATACAGCTTGTTATGGAACCAATGAATATACTATTTATGCCAAGCATGTATCTTTTCATTGGCTTTTGAATCACCTGCACTTTTGATTCTATGAAGGTTGTGAGATTCCATATTTTATAGCTATATAACTTCACTAGAACCCAAAATGCAATTTGATCCACACTTCTCCTAACAGTCCTCAATTTCATTGTCTATTTTCAGTATCTGTTCAAGATACATATATTATATATTTTGATTATTTAATTATATTTATAGATACTGAATTAATATGTAATTAAAATTGTGTTGCCTCAAGCATCATCTTCCTCTGTGTTTATTTGGTTACAAGGCTACTAAGTCAACCTTGATACCTTTCCAGCTCATTCAGCTTCCTCTTCATTCTGATTACAGGGATGGAGGGTGGAGAACTAAATTCTTCCCAAAGTTTTCCTGAATAGAAGGCAACATTTGAACTTTCCAACTCACTCCACTTTCCATCTGGAACTCTGATTGATCTCAGCTCCACAAAACAAGATGCCTCCTCTACTCCATGATGTTTCTGACCCTTCATTCTACTATTCCCCCCATCCCTTCTAGTTTCTTTTTGTGTGTTGTTTTCCCTGTTAGATTATAAGCATCTTGTGGGCAGGGACTTCTTTCTCTAAAATATGTATCACTGGCACACCTGGTTCATAATAGGCACTTGGTAAATGTTTATTGAATTGAACTGCATTGGTATAATTGTTCTTCAGTCTTTGTTTTTGTGACATCATGGCACCCCTTTGCATATAGGCCCACTGAAAAATATCCCAAAATGAATACTTTTTTTAAAATTTTAATATTTATTAATATTCATTTTTAACATGGTTACATGATTCATGCTCCTACTTTCCCCTTCACCCCCCGCACTCCCCCCACCCATGGCCGATGCACATTTCCACTGGTTTGGTTATGTGTCCTTGATCAAGACCAAAATGAATACTTTTTGAAAAGGGGGCAGCATCCACTTAAAATTGTAGATGATGAGTTCCCACTGATACGTTTCTTTTCTCAGACCCACCAGATGACAAACTAATTCAAAGCTTGAGACAACATAATAAAGAAAATAAATAGTATTGAAAAATAAGTGAAAAAAATATGAGGAAACTTTCCCATAGATTATCACAGTTCCAACAAAAGATGGTGATAAATACATGGAACACATATGGTCAGAGAACTCACATGATATACAGATATGCAAAGTCAGGACAACTCCTCCCCCTTTTGAAATATCTCTCCATCTCTTATGTTGCTACTTATGTTCCATAAAAGTCCTAATATTTTCTGATGATATTATCAGGTTTGGGTCTACTACTTTCTCCAGTGAGCTATTCTTTTCTACTCTCTGTTGAGCTATAGCTATATCTATCAGGGATTTAAACTCTTTTAGAAAATAGTCTAAAGAACAATTTCAACTATTGTGTGATTCCCATCCCTCATCTAGCTAGACCTAGGCAGTTAGCTAGCGAAACCCTGAGGCATTAAAGTACGTCTTTTGGGCCAATTTTCCCCTACCACTATTCAGGCCCTCTCATTATTTAATTGTGGGTAGAAAAATCTTTTTATCTCCTTTCATATTTTGGGGCACTAACTTAGGTCCCTACAAGTTATCACAGAAACTCCCTTCAATAAAACTATAAATGATCCAAATGAAGTTGTGGTGAAGAGATTCTTTTCAATCTCTATCATTACTTTAGTCTCTAGCCTAGATCCAAGCAAATCATCTTAGGTTCAAAACCAAAGAAACTTGATGGAACTTTCTTCTCTCACCCCCAAAATAACCATAAAGCTGCATTGTTGAGCCATTAATCTTTGTCTTACCTTCCCTCAGAAATCAAATTAATATGTTTCTATACTTCTACTTCCTTGAACAAGACATCAGGAACTATAATGTTAGCATCAAAATGTGATGGCTCTACTGTCATTTATAGAGAAGATAATTATAGAAATCTTGAAAGATCTTTCCAATTTTCACTATTTTTTGCCTTCCAATTTCATCTTTTCAGGATTGCTTATATTAATTTGCTCTCTCATGCCAAGCTTTCTGTAAACTCATTTTTTTTAGAATTTTGCAGATCATGAAGTGGCGTTGTTCTTGGCTACAACGTCTCTGCTTGATAAGATGAGTTGTTGGCTAGCTCCGGTGGTTTTTCTCCTCATTTAGACAATCACATTTCTTCTGCTAAACTTCCAAAGGAAATTATTATAATCTGTGTTGAGGTCTTTTCCTTTATCCATTTCTCTCTTCTTTTGATATCAACAGCATACTTAACTAGGTCAGGCTTGAACTGTTTGGATTATGGGCCTCATATTCATTTCATTTTTGTTCTTCTAATTTGGTGTTGATTTTTATCTTTGCCTCAATAAACAGATAGTCTCTCTCTGCAGAGCAGACTTCCATGTTAATTACCAGCAAATTCTTATCTATTAATATAAAATAGTTGTGTATGATATTATTTAGAGCTTTCCATGTTCTATGTTTCTTTGTGAAGAAAGTATTTGTCATATGAATGAATGTATGACTTCTGTATGACTTCAAGACCTATAGGATCTTTCATTTCTTGAGCTTAAGCTATATTTTCCAATATATTTTTCACTAATCACCTCTAAGCCCACCTTTACACTGGTGTCAGCAAATATAAAAACATACGTTGAGTTCTTCATAGAATTTCTCTCTTGTCACCCTCTACAAACAATTCTATAGTTACTTTTATGGTGAGCTCTCCTTTGATGCACCTACAACTTCTGGTTCCAATGATTCAATTTCTCGAAAAATATGTTGACTAGTTTGCTATTGGACAAAAAGCTCACATTTATTGTACTAAGAGTTAGTTAAGTTAATGATTATAGAGAGTCTAGAAACTGTATGAATTTTAATGCTGTCCTCTCCGTTTTGGACCCTTCAACCTCCATGACACTAAAGAAAAAGGAAAGTATGCCACAGGACTAAAGGCCATTTTGAATTTTT
Source organism: Gracilinanus agilis (assembly GCF_016433145.1). Classification (NCBI taxonomy): domain Eukaryota; kingdom Metazoa; phylum Chordata; class Mammalia; order Didelphimorphia; family Didelphidae; genus Gracilinanus; species Gracilinanus agilis. The sequence continues at coordinate 199,894,912 of NC_058132.1, forward strand.
GTTCCTTCAACCCATGCATTGCCATGGCCAAAGATTTATCATCTAGTGGCCAGTCTCCTGATAATGAGTTTCACTGTCTTTAGTTAAGTTGCTCATTGGAAAGCAGACACTTTCTGCTGTGGGCACTATATCTCCAGCCTTTCTAATATGCTTGAAATTGAGAGTTTATACTAAACTGGCATAGACTTCTTGATTCCAGGCTCGCCTCCTTATCAAAATGATGTATCAGAATAGGACTTTTGTGGAAGAATTAAATTAGATTAGGCAAATATAAATTTCTTTAGGTCAGGGACTGTTTTTTGCTCTTTATATATCCCCAGCATTTATTAGCATGCTGCTTAGCATGTAGAAGGTACCTAATAAATATTGATTGATTGAACACTAGATGTAAGACAGATTCAAAGGTAAATAAAACCTTGTCCTACCCTCAAGGAGTTTATAGACTATTATTGGAATTAAGACAGGTTTATACAAATTGTAGGAAGAGTTACAACTTTCTATGTGAATTCCAAAGATTGAGAAGATTCACTTCTAGTTGGGAAAATCAGAAAAGCATTCAAGGAAAAAGCACTAATGGTATAGACAAGGAAACTGTACACATAAGACCTGACTGCCCCCAAAGGTCCCCAGAACAGTTCCTTAAAAATGACTCTTCCCCAGATTCTTTAGCCATTTGCTTGGGTAAATTTTTTGCTACCACCACCCAAAGAAGTGGAGAAAGGAGATGTGGGGGAGAGGAGAGGTGATTTTTCCTCAAAAGATTACATCTCTGGGATTCATAACTGATTTCCTTCCCTTGATTTGCAATTCTTCTTCCCACCATGTCCATTTTGCTACAGCATATGCTTTGTCAGCTTTTTAAAATGTACAGTCTATTTTTTCTACGGGGTGGGAGAATCTTGGGCATAAACTGTATGAACTTTACATTGGATAGACATATACAGTCTCATGTTACTCAGATAATGTGACAGCTAAAACATTTTGATCAGTTTCAGACTCTCACCATTTCAACCTTCCCAGGGACGATGGCTCCTCATGTCATCTGAGCCTTCCTTAATCTACTCCTACCCCTTGTTCAAGGCTGAGCTATTTCTCTCAGCTTCCTTTTGTTTCTGAAAAAGCAGGGCTCTCTTTGTTTAACTTCACATCAACATGACTGTCCTTGTGACCAATTGAACCTCAACTCATCAATATCACCTGGATGCTGCCCATAGAAATTTCCTGAATTAGTATCTCCTGTTACTCAGACACAGTTTGCTTTTTAGCCTTTCATGGATGAGTCTTTCCATCCATGCTTTTAATGTGTTTCTCTTGGATAGAATACTCCAGTCCTTTGGTTTTTGATTAGCCTATTATGGCTTCTCTTCCAGACTATTATCTACTTCTATAAAAGCCCAATACTTTTCTTCACATCTCTGCCCTCAAGTATCACCTTGAAGACTCCAGTCTCCCAACTTGCATCTCTATGCCTCCCTGTGAGACTCACCTGCCCATGCTCTCCTCTTTGCACCATTATCTTTTCTAAATGTTAGCATAAAACAATAGCTTGTCTACAACTCAATTACAATTTAGTTCCTCTGGTCTCTGTAAATCTGGTGGCAGAAGTAGAATGGCTCCTTACAAATCCTAACATATCCACATCTGGATTTTTTACTTGTGGAGTGAAAGAGAGGGAGAGAAGTTATTACCATATATGACAAAAAAGAAGCAAAAGATAGATATGGAACTGGAGACTTAAGTGCAATTAGCCTCAAATACATGTTATCTTTGAATACAGTTTGAGGAAGAGGGGAAAAGTGCATTAACTTGGTGGAAATTGAGAAAGGAATAAGCCTTGAAAATTCTTACTCTATTTATATAGCTTTAAAGTTTGCAAAGCACTATACATATATTCTCTCCATTATGTTTATTACACTGGATTAGGATTAGGTTGGATTGAATTAGATTGGACTAGAGGAAGAATGTATATATATATGTATATATATATATACATATATATACACATATACACATATACACATATATACACATACATACATACACTACAACAGGTATCAGTAGTTATATAATGAATAGAGTGCTTGCTGGGTTTGGAGTCAAGAAGACTTGAGTTTTAATCCTACTTCAAATACTTATCTGTGTGACTACAGCCAAGTCACTTAACATTTGTGAGTCTCAGTTTCTTCACATAAAAATGAAGGAGCTGGACTCAGTGGCTTCTGGGGTCCCCTCCAGTTCTAAATTTAAGATCTTATTGGAAAGCAGTGTCCATTTGTCAAATGAGGAAATGGTGTGAACAAAGATATAGAGAGGACTGTGTTGCCCCATAACTCTCTAAATATTATACATAGTATTATTATTCCCATTTTACAGATGACAAATCTCAAAAAAGCTAAATACCTTTCCCATGGTCACATCATTACTAAGTGTCAGAGGTAGAACTTAAATACAGTTCTTCATGATTCCTAATCCAGCACCATTCTATGACAAAAGCTGCCACTATAATCCATACTGTGGTTTAAAAAAAAAATAAAACACATGAAATAGTTGAAGAATAATTGTGTTGTACAATGTATTAATAAATGCTAAATTGGAAACCTCTCTCATTCATCTAGATTAGTGATTCCCAAAGTGGGTGCTACTGCCCCCTGCTGGGTGCTGCAGCAAACCAGGGGGTCAGTGATGGCCACAGGTGCATTTATCTTTCCTATTAATTGCTATTAAAATTTTTAAAAAATTAATTTCCAGGGGGCTAAGCAATATATTTTTCTGGAAAGGGGGTGGTAGGCCAAAAAAGTTTGGGAACCACTGATCTAGATTCATAACCTCTCCCCCTCATCTCATTTCCCTACTTCTTTGGGTGGTGGTAGCAAAAAATTTACCCAAGTAAATGGCTAAAGAATCTGGGGAAGAGTCTTTTTTTAAGGAACTGTTCTAGGGACCTTTGGGGGGCAGTCAGGCCCTATGTGTACAGTTTCTTTGTCTGTACTATTAGTGATTTTCCCTTGAATGCTTCTCCGATTTGCCCTATCTCCATTTCTCATCTCTTTCCACTCCCTATGTCTAACATCTAATTGTGTACCAAATCCTGTCAATGTTGCTTCCATATCTCTTGGATCAGTTCCTCCCTTTCCATATCCACTGTAACTACCCCCAGTTCAATCCCTTTTAATAGTCTGTTCCCCAAACAGGCCTTCCTACTTCAGGTCTCTCCTCTCTGTTTACTTTAATGTTTGGGTAACATGCCTAATATACCGCTCCTTTACTCAAAAACATTCAATGACTCCCCATTAGCAGATGCCATAAAATATGATATTCAAGGGACTCCACAATATGGCTCCAGTCTATCTCTCTAGCCCTTTTTCATTCAACTCCCATTTACTTATGTAATGTTACAGGCAAGTAACAGTTTCTGTCTGTGGGTACAGTATCCCTTCAGAAATAGAATGGACTTGCACCTCCATTTTTATCTGCTGAAATTGTATGCCCTCCTCCAATCCAGTAAAACAAAAGGAGAATTTATTATGTACCTGGAGATTATAGATACTTAATGCTCATGTTCCAGACACTGTGGTGCTAGGTGCTGAGGATACAAAGACAAAAGGAAAAACAATTCCTATTCTCATGGAGCTTCACTTCTTTAGGGGTTGAGGTAGAGAAGATACAACATATAAAAAAAAATAAATACATACATACATTATTCAAGAGCGAAAGAGACCAGGAAAGACTTTCCATAGGTGGTGATGAGCCTAGAAGGAAGTCAGGGATTCCAGGAGATGTAGGAGAAAATGAAGCCTGAATACTTGATCTCTCTATAATCTGTGGCTTTATTGTCTTCCCTTGGTTTTTGTAACACTGCTTTCTCTTTATACTTCTCCTACCTGTCTAGGGGGCCCTTGTTAGTCCAGACTCTTGAACTGCCTTTTGGATAGTGAAATTTTAATGTTTTATAGACTGTGATCTCCTTGGGTTATATCCACTGACTTCTTTGTACCCCATTATTTAGCACAGTGTCTGGCATATGCCCATGTGCCCAAGGTCTATATTCAATCCTCTCATTAAATTGCAAGCTTTTCAGAAACCCCAATGTCCAGTGCATTGCATATTATAGGTGCTTAATAAATGTTTGTCGGCTTGTTTTCATTCATAGGCACCTCAAACTCAACATGTTCAAAAGAGTATTCTATCTTTACCCCCCAAAAATCTCACTCCTGATCTAAATTTCCTATTTTTGTTAAGGGTACCACCATCTTTCTAATCAGTCAGGTGTGAAACCTCAATGCCATCCTCTATTCTTTGCTTTGCCTTTCCCCACATATAAATAAGAAGTTGCTGAATTTTGCTGTTTCTGCTTCCACAATCTCTCTCACCTCTCTCTACTCATATACCACCCCTTTCGTTCAGGCCTTTATCAGCAGCTGCTTGGTCTATTGCAACAGCCTCTTAACTGATCTCCCTGCCCAAGGCTTCTCCATTTCTCATCTATCCTCTACACATCTGCCAAAATGATTTTCCTAAAGTGCAAATCTGACTATTTCACTCAATAAACTCTACCCTATTACCTGTAGGATCAAACATAAATTACAGTGGCATTTAAAGCCTTTTACAGCCTGGTCTCCTCTCTTTCCAGAATTATTATACTTTACTCCCATTCGTGTACACAAGAGTTTTGCCCAAGTGGCTTTCTTCTTTATACAATACTCCAAATTCCTTCTCCATGTCTTTGCATTTTATAAATGTACACACACACACACACACACACACACACACACATACACACATATGTATATATGTATACACATTACTGATACCTATGCATATACATTCCATATTCAAACATACCTGTATACACATCCATGCATATAAAAATACATATGTGTATGCATATACATATACGTATAAGTCCTATGCCCCAAATGCACTCACCCTTTACCTTCTTCTCTTAGAATCTCGAACTTCCTTCAGAGCTCACTTCAAGTACTAGTTCTTAATGTATCCTCACAGATCATAGTGTCTTTCCTTCAAAATTCTCTTGTATATCTACTTGTATATAGCCTTATGTGTATATATTGGCTCCACGAGCTAGGTTGTAAGCTTTTCAAGGATAAATAACATTTCCTTATTGTATCTATAACCTGGAACATAGCAGGTGCTTAATAATGCTGTCAAACTGAATTAAATTGCCAAAGTCCCTCCCTTCAATCAAGGACTAGAGCAGGAGCCACATCAACTACAAAGTCTCCCTTGATACCCCTCCAATTCACTCCCAGGCAAAGATGATCCCCATCTTAAAATTTTTCATAGCATTTTGTCTGGGACTATCCTCTATGCTTATCAGACTTTATTCCTGTATCATACGTATTTGGGTACATATCCCTTTTCCTATTAAATTACAAACTTCTTGGCAGCCCCAGCGCAGTACATAGTGTATATGCTTAATAAATGTTTATCAGTCTGAGATGAACCAAATTGAACCAAATTTATCAAATTGAGTTGAATGACTAACTCTAAGGACATTTAGTAGCTAGAGCACTGGGTCTAGAGTCAGGAACACTCATCTTTCTGAGTTCAAATCTGATCTCAGATACTTACTAGTCATGTGACCTTGAAAAAGTCACTTGATACTTTTTACCTTAGTTTTCTCACCTGTAAAATGAGCTGGACAAGGAAATGGAAAACCGGTATCTTTGCCAAGAAAATTTCAAATGATTTTCAAAAAAATCTCAAAAAGTCCCAAAGAGTCAGATATGGCTAAAATGACTGAACAATAACAAAGCTGAGTACAAAATAGCATGAGAGCAGTATAGACTGATGTAATCAAAGGAGGAAGTAGAATGAAACAGGAAATAGGCCTTAAAAGACTATTGAGGCATGGGAAAGCTTATGAGCAAAGTCATGGAGATGAAAATGACCATGGTATGTGTGGGACAAGAAGAAAGACCCAGTTGGTTAGAGCAGAGGGTGAGTGTTGGGTATGTGGTGTAAAATGAGATTAATTAAGTAAAGTGTGGCCAAATTATGGAGGGCCTTGAATGTTAAGCTGAGGAAATATGAAAATGGGGAACCAAAGTAGGTTTCTTAGTAGGGACTAAGATGATGCAAGCAACATTTCAGGATCAATCTGGTGGAGGTATGCAAGAAGAAATATGGAAGGAGAGGCATGGAAGGAGAAAAAGTAAGAAGAATATGTAAGAGACTAAGTAGCTGTTAATTCAGATATCCAGAGTTGAAGTCTCAGTAGAAATGAAGAGAAAGAGAAATATCAGCCCAGTGTCTTGAAGGAAGAAATCATAAGAGCCAATAAACTGAATGAGGGAGAAGAAAGAATCAAAAGTGATTCCCAGGTTTCTAACTAGAAAGAACATGAAGTTACTGAGAGAAATGAGAGAACTAATTTTGGAGTGAAGATGATGAGGTCAGTTTTGGGTATAATGAGTTTTCCATGATTGTAGGATGTAAAGGCAGAAAAACAAATTACCTAGAGAAAAGGTTGTGGATAGGTAAAAGTGAGTGTTACAGGGATGTGGTAGGCATAGTTGAGGAAATCAAAGGCAAGCATGGGAAGAGAGAGTGAAGGGAACTAGCATGTGCCTGGGGACTTGAGAGCCTGGGAAACCAAGCATTCCCATTCCTTTTTGGAGATCATCTGGTCTGCTGGAACTCACTAGGGAAGCCTCCCCTTTTCTCCTGCCAACTTCCCCTCTCCACCTGGCACCAAAGGGTCCGGCCTCAAAGTCCCAGTTATGAAAGCTGTGCCAGTATGCTAATTGCTGTGCCTGACCTCCCCTTTAGATAACAAGGGAATCGCTCCACCTAATTAGCCTTGCCATCCGCAGACCAGCAAAGCCAAATGTTTATTATGGGATGAATGCACTTACTGTAAATTCTGACATATGCTGCAGAAAGATGTTGGATAAATAAGACTTCAGAGGCATGGACTGTTTAAATAATGAATACCCGATGCTGTGGGTGATTGGAGGTGTGTGGAGGGAAATGCGGTGGGGAAAGAACAGGAGAGATTTCAGCTACACACAATTTCCAGGATCAGATGAGACAGGAGAAAAGCAAAACTGGTCATTCTATAGTATGGGTAGAGGCGGGAAATGACCAGAACACAGGGGAGTATTGTGGTGACCAGAGTCTACCTACTGGAATCTCAGCTTCTCTGAACCTACCCACCCACCTTCCATTCCCTTAAAAAATAGTTCCTGAGAGGATAATGCCAAGCGAGTTTGTGGAGGTTCAAGGGAAGAATAGGGACCACCAAGAAGGCATTGGCAAAGGTCACATAAGTCAGATGGCTTTATGGGAGAATTTACAATTTTATATTTCTCCAAGGGCAGAAGTTTATTGATGGCTGACTTCCTTACTAAATGTCTAGTTCCCCAGAATATGTCTAGGTCTGAATAGGTCAAAGAACCATAGAATTTAAAGGTGGGAGAAATCTTAGGTATCATCTAGTCCAACAATCTCATTTTATAGATGAGGAAACTGAGGGTATTCGAAAGATTGGATGAATTACCTAAAGTCACACAGGTAAAAAATAGCAGAAATTGGATTTGAACCCTTATCTCCTGACTTGAGTCACTAACCCATACTCTATACTTTTCAAGAGCTCCTCTTCCCATTAATTTTCTGTAGCATTTCTAAGACATATTAATGAAAGATGGAGAAAACCTTCCTTTCTCTCTTCCCAGGTTTCCCTCATCTTCTACTCATACTGTGAAATAGGATTGCCACCTATTTTTATATTAGGAGGGTCACCATATGAGAGATGGGGAAGGCACCAAACAGAGGGCTGAGAATTCTATGAGCTTCCTAAGTCACCAACATGAAGGCAGATTGACTGTCAGAGCCCTGTTTCTCCACATCTCTCCAGATTCCCCCTGAAAAAATGCATCCAGATGAGGGCCCCACTGATGCAAAGCAGACATTCTTGAGATACCAGAACTCCTGTTTGCCCTTAAAATGTCTCTCTGATTCAATCCACAGAGTTGGGTGGAGAGAGAGTTAAAGATGTTGCCCTAGTGGAACCTCAGAGGATGGAATTTCTTTAGGGGATTGGGCATAACTAGACATATCATTAGTGAAGCTGATCAGCAAGCACCCACTGGCCCATTAAGTGTCTCATTTTCTCAGAGACATCATTGCTGTCACAGTCTACCTTGCAGAGGGAAGCCATTAATCTCATCTATCACTATTACTTTCTCCTTTTCCATACCCTTTTCCCATCTTGATCTCCTGGTGACTGTCTTTTTTTTCTAGTTGTTTTTTTTATCTACTCTTTTTTTTTTTTTGCTTTATTACTCTCCTGGATCATCTTACCTGGCCATTCCCTTGTCTTCTCAGATCATAGCATCACAGGTTCTAGACCTAGAAAGGATCTTAGATTCATCTAGTCCCACCAACTCATTTTTCAGACAAGGTAAATGACAGGTGGAATAACTTGTTTAACTTTATGGGAAATAAGTAAATTTAAAGGTGCTTCAACTCAGATCCTCAAACTCCAGATGCAAATAAAGAATAGTTTCCACTATTGAAATTCTCCAGCTCATCATATGGACAGACCTGGAAGCCTTGGGCACCCCTGGCACCTCCCCAGGTGCTTCTGGGACCTCTCTATCTTCCCCTCCTACACTAATGCCATCATCCCCATCCTCCCAAACACACACAGAGTAACCTTGCATGGGCCCTGACACTGCCCACTGCTTCAGAACTGAGTACAGTGTGGGGCAGTTAGGTGGCTCAGTGAATTGAGAGCCAGGTCTTGGGTTCAAATCTAAACCCAGATACTTCTAGCTGTGTGACCCTGGGCAAGTCTCTTAAGTCCTATTGCCTAGTTCTTACCACTCTTCTGCCTTGGAACCAATACACAGTATTGATTCTAAGATGGAAGGTAAGGGTTGAAAAAAAAAAAAACTGAGCATAGACCCTCTGGTATCCTCAGGCCTCAGGCTGAATCCCTCCCCTCCAGCCTCTCCTCACTGGAGCTCTGACTCCCTTGTAATTTTTATTTCATTATTCCCTCCCTCCCCACTTCTCATTCTGAGGAACTTCCAAATGTCATTCTTTCTTTAGTTTTTCACCTCCGAGGAGGGCTCCTTTTCTTTGCCTGTGCTCCCTCGGGCAGACTCTATCGGTGAAAGGTTTTTTTTATTATTTTTTTCTTTCTGCCGAGCACGGTGACCTTTTCCTCTTCTCCGTAGGACAAAGCTGGGCCTGGCATGTTCCTAACGGGAATTGGTTCCAAAAATGCCAGTAATTGCTCCGTCCTTATTATTGAAACCTTCGAAGCTGGCCTTGCCGACCATGCCCCCCTTCCCTTCGCCCTTCTCTCAGGCCCTGCTTGGAAATGGGCTGCAGATGGGTTGCTAACGAGGTGACCAATTAATAGACACTTAATAACAAAAAATGGGAGGGTGGAGGGTGTTTTTCCCCATGCCTGAATCAGGCCTCTTTGTTTCCCTTCTTAGGAATCTGGCCCCCATAATGGAGTCCCTGCTGGCTCTGCCCTCTATGCCTGGCTCCAAGAGAACCTAACTTACTCCTCTTGGTACACAGGGTTCTGACAGACCCAAATCTGGCTTCAGGAAAGATGAAGTTCAGAGGGTAGAAAAGAAGAGCTTGTTAGGGGATGACTGAAAGAAGTGAGAGTAGCTTTCTCCCTAGAGAGCTTTAAGCAAGAGAAATCAGCTAGACATAGCATATACAGCACTGGACTTGGAATTAGCAAGACCTGAATTTGAATCCTCCCTCAGACACTTAGGTGTGTATCCTTGGCAAATCATCTTACCTTTCTGTGCCTTACTTTTCTCATGTGCAGAATGAGGGAGTTGGATTTGATAGCTTCTAAGGTCTTTTTGCAACTGATAATATGACCTGCCAGGTGCTACCTATGGGACCTTTAATTCTCTAGCCTTGGTTTTCCCATCTATAAAATGGAGGGTGGATGATTTCTTTATTGGGGGGGGGGGTTGTCTCTTTTTAAATTTTATTTTATTTAAAAATTTTTTTTGTTTAAAATATTTTTCCATGGTTACATGATTCATGATTTTTCCCATCCCGTCTTCCTTCCCCCGTCCCAGAGCTGACAAGCAATTCCATTGGGTTATATATGTTTCATTGTTCAAAACATATTTCCATGTTATTCATATTTGCAGTAGAGTGATCTTTTAACATCAAAACCCTAATCCAGTGGTTCCCAAACTTTTTTGGCCTACTGCCCCCTTTCCAGAAAAATATTACTTAGCCCCCTGGAAATTAATATTTTTTATTTTAAAGCAATTAATAGGAAAGATAAATGCACCTGTGGCCATCACTGCCTTCCTGGATCACTGCAGCACCCACCAGGGGGCAATAGCGCCCACTTTGGGAATCACTGCCCTGATCATATCCCCATCAAACTACATGATGGATCATATGTTTTTCTTCTGCGTTTCTGTTCCCACAGTTCTTTCTCTGGATGTGGATAGCATTCTTTCTCATAAGTTCCTCTGAATTGAGGGTGGATGATTTCTAAGTTCTCTTTCAAATATAAATTCTTTGATCTTTATCTTCTGGGTCTGAAGGACTGGACTTGGGGGAGTAAGCCTCATCCAGAAACAAAAGAAAGGAAAAGATGACTTTCGGAGGTCCCAGACAGCTGGAAAAGGTTACTACCCTCAAAGAAGCCCCAAGAGACCATTCAATGACCCCTACTTTCTACAGTAATTCCACTACACTAATTTAGCCCTTTCTTATCAACTAGAATGTTTGAGGGGGTTTATCTGTTTAACTAGAACAGTTGTGAGTTACCAGAGAGCAAAGACCATGTCTTGTATGCCTCTTAGGATCTTCAACAAACAATTTCATTCCATAAACATTCCATGAGCAAGGCAATGGACCAGATGCAAGATCTGGAAAAAACAAAACACAATGATGCCTTTTCCTCAATGAATTTACATTCTACTTGTTAAATTAATGAAAGGAGTTAGAGTATAGCACACAGAAAATAGGATCACACGATTTGGAGCTTGGAGGACATAGTCTTTTTTTAACACCCTTACTTTCTGACTTAGTAACAACTCTTAGAAAGAAAAGACAGGGTTAAGTGACTTGTCCAGGGTCACATAGCCAGGAAATGTCTGAGGCCATATTTGAACTCAGGTTCTTCAGCTCCTGGCTTGACTCTCTATGGATTGTACCACTTAGCTACCCCAGAAGCCTTAGAGTCTTTGCCTCTCATTTTTTTAAACCCTTACCTTCCGTCTTGGAGTCAATACTGTGTATTGGCTCCAAGGCAGAAGAGTGGTAAGGGTAGGCAATGGGGTTTAAGTGACTTGCCCAGGGTCACACAGCTGGGAAGTGTCTGAGGCCAGATTTGAACCTAGGACCTCCCGTCTCTAGGCCTGGCTCTCAATCCACTGAGCTACCCAGCTGCCCCATGCCTCTCATTTTTTAGAGGAAGAAATGAAGGTCCTAAGAAATAAATGACACATGTAAGATTACATAGCTAACAAGCCACAACTTGATCCCATGTCTTCCTGATCGTACATCCCTTCTACTATATGCTGCATTGCATTTTATCTATGCTGTGAAGGGTCATGTACCCCTTTCCTTACGGTCTCTCCCTATAGCCCCTGTGCCTGAGATAAGACTGTTATTTCCAAGATATATATGTGACTTGAGATGGCAGTGGGGTTGAGAAGGAGACTATCTTTTTCCACCTTCCAGTCCCTTGATAATAGGACAGGCTAAAAAAAACAATGAAGTTACTAATGCAGCCAGGGTCAGGCTAGGTACTCTAAACTGCCATCCCAGGGTCACTCAGCTCAGGTGGGCAGAACCAGAGAGAAGCTTGTGTCTCGCCTCATTTCACTAGGTGTGATTTCCAATGAGACACTGCTCCACTGGGGACTAATGACATAGGGAGAGCTGAGCAGTAAGGTTGTCAGCCTATCATTATTGCCTGGAAATGGGTTTGTGCTAGGGACTTGTAGCCCCAACCCTCCCACTCCCACCTAAAATCTTACATCCCTACCTCATACCCACCTGTCATTTTATGAAGCCTGGATCCACAGTTTGGGAAGGATCCCAGAGTGTCTGATTCTCAGCCCTGCTCTGTTCCTTGGGTCATGCTCAGTCTTGTGCAAAGGCTGGAGGACCATTTTCCTTTGGAGTCCAGGATTCCCATCTTGGAAGATGGGAGAGAGGACAGAGAACAGAGAAGGACTGCTTGGGGGGTCATAGAGAGATGCAGAAGGTCTCTCACCTCCCTGGGCATATAGAAGATGGAGAGCAGCAGTGACAGAAGTTTACTCAGCCTTTGAAGACTTCACTGTGTTTGGACAGAAGTGTGTGAATAATATTCATTTGGATTGGCGTCTGTGCACACTGCTGAAAGGAAAATGCCATTTTGTCACAGGCATGATGAAGAGAAAGCAGTCCAGGGAGACAGGGGCTGAATATCTTGGGGAAGCTAGAAGGTAGTTGTTGCTTCTGTTCATTTCCCTCTCACTTCAGCTTGGTGATTTCAAAGTCCTGTCTCAGAGTTGGTGCCTGGTGTAAGGAACATAATCAATTATTGACCAGGCATTCCACCAGGAATTAAGGGACCTGAATTCTAATTCTTTCCCTGACACTAACTTGCTAGTATTCTTGCACAAGTCACAGCATGGTAGAGTACAAAAGGCCCTACATTTGTATTTGAAAGGTTTGAATCTAAGCTCTGCTGTTTAGTATCTGTATAACCTCAAGTGATTCACTTTCAAGGTATGGGGAGGCAAAATTGTAACCTAGATGAAATGACTCATGGCTGTGAGCTATGATCATTTTGGGATGTGTGCTGGATTTTGCCCATGCAGGTTATGTTTGTCCTGATGAGTCTTCTTAGGTATGGCCTGCGGAAAGGAATGAGTAAACATCTCTAGAGGCACTTCTACCCACCCTTCTCCAAAGAAGACTTTGATTTTCTGCTAGGAAGAGAAGCATGAAGTAGAGGCTAGAGATGGGCCACTCTGCTCTCCTTGAGAAAGGTTAGCAGGCTAGAATTATATCAATCCTTTAAATACTGCTCATTTAAGGGAAATGATTTTTAAGTTCACATTGAGCTCTTGATTTCTATCACTTAATGGGAAAGGAAACCCCAAGCTATATATCCAACACTTGACTGTTTTCCCACTAAATTCCACCTCCACAAAAAAAAAACACACAAACAAATAGAAAATAAATCTTTTTATCTAAGCCAATTGAAATTGGAAATCAGAGAAGGTATACAGGTGAGAATATACCAGAAAATACACAGAATGAATTAACTCTCCCTCTGGTATTGAGATAATTCAGAGGAAGGGAGGGAAGGAGAAGAAACAAACAAACAAACAAACATAAGGGATGAAACAAAAAAATGAAACAAAGAAAGAGAGTAGAGGAAGTAGTACATCTTACAGGGGAAAATTCCCCTAATTCTCTAGTATAGTAAGCTGGAAGTCCAAAGATGTGGATCTCTCTTTTTCCAAACTCTTGTCAACTCCACCCTGGATCAGATATTCAATTATCAGTCTTCACCAGTGAAGAGAACCTTATGAAAATAGACTTTGAGCCTCAAACTACAATCATGTGTGATGGAACTACATGATCATAGCCCTGTATACTTTTTTACCTACCGGTCATATTTTTGAACCTGTTAAAGAGACTCATACTGTACAACATGGGTTCTTAAATTGTAATCTGCATGTTTATTTTCTAATGTTGATAACTGTACCTTCATACAACTGGTTTTCTTTATAATCCTGTGTATTTTGTTTTATACATTTAAAAACATCATTCTGAATAGGAGCCCATGGACTTCGTGAGATTATCAAGAGGGATGATGACAAAAAAAGATTAAGAACCCCTACTTACCAAACTATAGATAGACAACACGGAATAGCAGAAAGGACATTGGAACTGGAATTAGCAAAACTTAGGTTCAAATCTCACTTCAGACCCTTGCTAGCTAAGGGTCTGAACCTAAGCAAGTCACTTGACTTCTATGGGCTTCATATTCCTCATCTATAAAAGGAAACGATCGCTGTACCATTGTGAAGACTAGAGAATATCTTTCCTCTCTCTAACCTGCAAAAAACTATTCCTTTTTCTCCCTTGACCCCATGATTTATTTGTTTTTCATTTTAAAATGTTTCCCTGTGTTTCTGACCAAAAGTTGTTTACTTTGAAAGTTCCTTCCTCCCTCAAAAATCTATGGTTCTTAAGTCAAATTTGTAAAAATGCAATTCATTACCCAATTGACAAGTGATCCAAGGATATGATCAAATAGTTTTCAGATGAAGAAATCAAAGCTTTCAATAATCATAAGAAAAAATGTTCTACATCACTCTTGATTAGAGAAATGGAAATTTCTGTGATACCACCTCACATCTATCAGATTGGTCAGTATAATAATAAAGGAAAGTGATAAATGTTGGAGGGGATGTGGCAAAATTAGGACACTAATACATTGTTGGTGGAGTTCTGAGCTAATTCAATCATTCTGAAGGGCAATTTGGAACTATGCACCCCAAACTATAAAACTGTGCATACCCTTTGATCCTGAAATACCACTATAAAGAGATCATAGAAAAGTGGAAAGGACTAACTTGTACAAAAATTTTTATAGAAGCTCTTTGTGGTGGCAAAGAATTAGAAATTGAAGGGGTGTCCATCAATTGGAGAATGATTGAACAAACCATGGTATAGGATGGTGATGGAATACTATTTTGGTATTAGAAATGATTTAGCAGGTTGATTTCAGAAAAAAAAAGCTGGAAAGACCTACATGAACTGATGTAAAGTGAAATAAGTATAACCAGGAGAACTTTGTAGAAAGCAACAGCAATATAGTACGATGATCAACTATGAAAGATTTAGCTACTCTCAGCAATACAATGATCTTGGACAATTCTGAAGGACTTATCTCAAAGAATACTATCCATCTCCAGAGAAAGAACTGTTGGAGTCAGAATGCAGATCAAAGCATACTATTTTCCCCATTAGTTTATTTATGTTTCTATCATGGGGTATGGGTTTTATTTGAGTATTCTCTTACAACAATGACCAATATGGAAGTATGTTTGCATGATAATACAAGTATAATCCAGATCAAATTGCTTACCATGAAAGGGGGAAAGGAAGGAAGAAAGGGAAACAATTTGGATCTTATAATTTCAGAAGACATATGTTGAAAATTGTTATTACATGTAATGGGGAAAGTAAGATTTTTTTTTAGATTTTGAAATTTTTATTTAATTAATTAATTTAGAATATTTTCCATGATTATATGATTCAGGTCCTTTCCTTCCCCTTCTCCCACCCCCCTCCCATAGCTAATGAGCAATTCCACTGGGTTTTACATATGTCATTCATCAATATCTATTTCCATATTATTAATATTTACATTAGAGTGATCACTTAGAGTCTACATCCCCAATCATATAAGATATCTTTTTTAAAAATCTATGGTTCTATGATTCTCTAAGGGATTCTATGTAGTCCTTATAAGCCAGGATGAGCATGTATGCTATAGGAGAAAATCTGCAAGGCTATCAATAGGCTGCATCAATACCTTTTTTTACCTTCTCAACCAATCAAAATGCCCAAAGGTCTCAGGACATAGTAGTTCTTGAGGGGAAAGGGTGTATGGGGGGGGGATGATAATACCTCTTAAGCTGAGCCCCTCCCAAGAATAAAATCAAAGATTGAGCCATAAATTGTGCCTCTGCTCTGCCCACAGATGTGGAGCCATATGTCAACATCCAACTATACATACCCAAGAGAAGTGCCTGGGGTTAAGGGGGGCCCACAGCTCCCCCTCCTGGGATAGGACAGTTATTTCAGCTATCCCTGCAATACTTGCAAGTATCCTTGGGGGAAAAAAATAAAACCAATAACACCAAAGTGTGAGTGTTGTGTCCTGCTGGTGTTAATAGGATCATAGCTTCTCATAACAGTTTAAACCTTGAAGGTTGGAGGCACCTATACCTCTGTTCACCTTGGCAAAGCTGGGCAGATGGCATTTTCCTCTCAGGGGTGTGTACACAGATGTCAACCTGCTTCCCATATGCTGCAAGCTGGCCTCTCATCACTCTAAAACAACAGTTCTCTGCTCCTTAGTTTCTTCATCTGTAAAATGAAGGGGCTGGATTTGATGACCTTTCAGATCTTATCTAGTTCTAAACTCTATGATTTTATCCTATGACTATGATGTTACCCATTTATGACATGCCCTTTTCCTGCCTCACAAGGCTGGTGAGACAAGAATTCAAAGACTTTGAGCTCTTTTCAGAGATGAGCTGCATATCTACCAGGGATTAAATCAAACATTGTTCTCTCATTAGCAGGAATTGGCATCACCACATAGTAGTATGGCAAATGGACAGTGAACTAACCTCAGACTCACAAGCACCTAGGTTCAAGACTCACTTCTGTCGGTCAGTCAACAAACAGATGGTGGAGATTCTTTAGATGTCATTTTTTTAAACCCTTACCTTCTGTCTTGGAGTCAATACTGTGTATTGGCTCCAAGGCAGAAGAGTGGTAAGGGTAGGCAATGGGGGTCAAGTGACTTGCCCAGGGTCACATAGCTGGGAAGTGTCTGAGGTCAGATTTGAACCTGGAACTCCCGTCTCTAGGCCTGACTCTCAATCCACTGAGCTACCCAGCTGCCCCCTTAGATGCCATTTTTTAGCAGTAAGAAAAAGGTAAAATGTGAGCAATAGCATTGTGGTTTAACTTCTATCCCAAGTCTTATGACCTATAAAAAGATTTTGAAAATATATATAGCCTATTCCAATTTAGGCCCTGCCAGAGAACACCACCAACTAAATACTTGGGACTATGGTAAAAAGAAGTCTTCAAGTAAGACAAAAAAATTCCTCAAGAAGTCAGGCCAGCAAATAGAGTTCCCAGGATAAACTCCCCTTCGACCTTCTTTCGATCTTTCCTTCTTCCAGAAAATAGGAATAACAGGTCACATGTATATCTGGATGATAGAATGTCAAAGATGCGAAGAACCTTAGATATTAAGTTCAACTCCACTCGTTTTCCAGAGAAGGAGACCAAAACCCAAAGCAATAAAATGATAAGTTCACATAGCATACAGATGAGACAAGATTTGAGTCAGGTCCTTTAACTATGAAGCACTTACCTCATAACAGTGTTATAAAGTAGGTTGTTAAAACAGCCAATCCCATCTTACAGATGAGTTTACTAAGGTTCAGAAAGATGAAAAGATTTTCCCACAATCAAATGGCTGGTAAGTAACAGAAATGGGGCTGAAACTTCATTCAACTAATTCTTGAGGCCTATGTACTTTCTGATATATGCTTTGTTCCAAAAAATATAGAAAGAAGGGCAGCTGGGTAGCTCAGTGGAGTGAGAGTCAGGCCTAGAGACAGGAGGTCCAAGGTTCAAACCCGGCCTCAGCCACTTCCCAGCTGTGTGACCCTGGGCAAGTCACTTGACCTCCATTGCCCACCCTTACCAATCTTCCACCTATGAGACAATACACCGAAGTTCAAGGGTTTAAAAAAAATATATAGAAAGAGAGGCAGCTAGGTAGGACAATAGACAGAGTACGAGGCCTAGAGTCTGGAGGGCCTGGGTTCAAATCTGGTCTTAGACACTTCCTAGCTATGTGACCCTTGATAAGTCACTTAATCTCATTTGCCTAGCTCAAAGCCTTCAGGTCAGAGTTGTTACTAAGACAGAAAAATAAGGGTTTAAAAAAAGAGGATTGAAGGTGCAAGTTATTCCAAAGGCTTATTTCTTCACCCTGACCCTCACCCCCATGCCCAATTGCCTCTTGAAGAAATCTGATGACAGTCTTCAACACACATTCACATTTGGGAGACAGCCCCATGGAGACTGATTCCTAAGAGTTTTCATAGCATTTTCTAGTTATTTTAACCAAAGTGGAATAAAACCCTAGAGTGTTGCATGGCTTTCTTCACCCATCAGCCCCAGTGTGATAACTTAATTACTAGAACATATGCCTGCCTCTCCCTCTTTCCCCTTGCCTCTTCTCCCCCCCTCTGCCCACCGCTCTTCTCCTTCAAGAGGGCTGGCAGAAATTGTCAGGGAGTTGATCAGATTTATTCAATTTGGATTTAACAGACCTGGGACTCCTATTTCTCCTTCAGGTTCATAAGGTTTTTGATTCCATTTACAGGTTTATTCATTTATCAGATATTCGTTTCAATTCACTTTAAACATCAGGAGCAGGGAGATGAGTTCAGGGGAGACTTGGATCATTTCTGGCTCATACTCATTTGAGAGCTGCGTGGCTTCCAGCAGCCAGGCTGGGCTGGGGAGAATGTTAAAGGAATGGGACACTGCAGAATGCAAATATGGCTAGAATAAGGGACTGAAAGGGACTGCTTTACTGGAGGGTGGTGGTCTTAAGGTTATTCTTTTGGGGACACTTGTGGGGAAGCCCATGGCTAAGGGTCATTGTCATTTCATTACTAGAGAAGACTATCCTGCCCATTGAATATGCCTGAACTGAATTTACTTTCCCCTAAAATACTACTAATAGGTGAGAAACTGGATTTTGCTGATCTGACACTATGAAAGAAAATTTCTTTTACTCTTTTACTGTACTGACTTTTACTACCTGACATCAAAAAATAATAAAAAAAATATTAGGCTTTAGAGTTGTTGTTCAGTTGTCTCTGACTCTTTTTAACTCCATTTGGGATTTTTTTTGGCAAAGATACTGGAATGGTTTGCCATTTCCTCCTCTTGCTCATTTTACACATGAAGAAACTGAGGCAAACAGGGTTAAGTGGCTTGCCCAGGGTTACTCTGAGGTCAGATATGAACTCAGGTCTTCCTGACTCCAGACCTAGTACTCTATCCATTGTGCCACCTAGCTGGGCTTGGAATGAACTTCCTCAATCACTCAAATGTAAGGAAATCTCAACCCTCTTTCCTTTAGTGTTCTACCCCCTATTCCTCTTTCCTTGTACATTGGAGCCTGCTCCTAATCTCTCTGAGATAATCAAATGTATCCTTATGCTATTCTCATTGTCATATTCCTCTCCTCTTTCTTAGGAAATCAGAGTCAACATTCTCTGGAAAATGACCTCCACAGACTTGAAGGTTATGGTCAAATCCATCTTCAGCTTTCCCTTTTCTGAGAAAACAATTCCAGCTCCCTTCCTCTATCCAAATAGAGCTCATAGCAATAACTCTTTCAATAGATAAGGAAGCTAAAGGGAGTTGCCCAAGGTCACAAGCCATTAGATGGTAGTGGGTCAGGTCATAAGAGCTGTAGCTCATAGATCTAAAGCTGGAAAAGACTATAGAGGCCATCTAGTCTAACTCCCTTATTTTTTGCAAAATCCAGACCCAGGATCTCTGATTCCAAATCCTCTTTCCACTGTCCTTCAGACTCCTTCTTTGCTTTCAACTTATTATATGCCTGCTTACTGAATAGCTCACTGTGATGCTCTAGTATGTGGCCTCCTCAGGGAATAATCTCAGAGCTGTTCCTACCACAATTTCCCCCTAATAGCTTTGCCATATTCATCAACCCACACCCTAGTTCTAAAAGACTCTGGGTGATATTTATGGCCATTCCCTCTGTTGTCAGGGTCCTGGTACCCAGGATCTCAGCAGGCAGGCATCAGCATTGTCATGAGGATGGAAGGTTCCTCTGGAAGCTCTTACCCTGCCCCAGAGCATCCTTGTTTCAGAGCAGGGCATGGAGCCTGGGTGAAGGCAAGCAGGTGGGGGTAGCCGGGGGCCAGCTCCCTGCTAAGCTGTCTCAGAGGTTCCATTATCATTCTAGCTCCTCTGCCAGCTGTTGGCGGGCTGTCGTTTTTTACCTTTCATGCAAGGGGGGCCTGGGGCTTGGGGAAGCTCAGATTTTTTGACAAGGTGACACGAACAGAGAAACAAAAACTACATCACTTTCCCCACTAATCTCAACTCTCCCCCACCTCTCTCCTCTCTCTCTCTCTCTCTCTCTCTCTCTC
>NC_058132.1:199915297-199947104 GCF_016433145.1 Gracilinanus agilis
CTTTCCTTCTTTCTTTCTTTCTCTCTTTCTCTCTTCCTCTCTCTCTTTCTTTCTTTCCTTCTTTCTGTCTGTCTGTCTGTCTGTCTGTCTCCACCATGCTCCTTCCTCCTTATTCCTATATCTATTGTGTTTTCCCCTAAAAGAAGAGGTCCTGCCAGACCCGCTATTCCTCCACTTTCAGCCTAGAAAAACTCAATTAAGTCAACATACAGAGCAAGATTCTAAACTCAGGTGACAGGACTGAGAAAGGTCAACATTATCCCTAGCAACATCTCCCCTGGCATCTTCCTTAACTATTCTGAGCCTTGGTTTCCTTTTCTAGAAAGCCAAGGTTAAAATTCCTCTCAATGTTCCCTATTAGTATATAAGCTTAGGAAGGTAGAGGGGTGGAGTGAGCTACTGTATTAAATGCTATGACCTTCTGGAAAGATCATGAAACATAGATCAACAAATAGGAGAGCTACAGAAAACCATGTGATCCCACTCACTCATTTCACAGATGAAGAAACTGAGGTCCTGACTTTTATCCACTCAGACCTTTTAGGAGAAGTCTTTCCTGTTCAGCAAAGTCTTCATAGGGAAAATGCTAATAGCTGCCCAAGTTTGCTGACCCTTCTGTAGAACAAGAGAGTAGTATTAAGGACTTTCTAGTTATCTCTTGAATAACCCCTGCTCAGGAATCAAAAAGACAATAAAGGCTTGGAAGTTTCTCATGATAACATCCAGTTCCGTTGAAGGCACAAGAGGAGACAGCAAAATAGAGGGAGGTTAGGTCTTATGAGGAACTTACCATATGGTTCAAACTATGATGTGTATAGTGCAAAGAGTGTTAGGAGACCTGGTTCTCTCACAAACTGACTTTAGACAAGTAACCTAATTTTTCTTGGCCTCAATTTCTTCATCTGAAAAATAAGTATGATACCTATGAGAATCAGATTTAGAGCTAAAAAGCCATCAATTACAATCCTCTTATATTTCTGGTGAGGAAATCCAACCCTAGGGACTTGTTCAATGCCCTTCAGATAGGAAGAGGCAAAGATGGGATTCAAGCCTACTATGCCTTTGGATTCCAAGTCCAGTGTACTTTCCACTGTACCAAACAGCCTCCCAAGTAAATGGATAGGTCAAGTAAAATTATTGGAAGTGAAAGTCCTTTGAAAAGTATTTCATTCTATAATCCTAGAACTTATTACCATCTAGGTAGGTCATTGAGAGTTATAGGATGGCTAGGGAGTTCCAAGAACAAGAGATACCCCTTCCATGATCCCTACTTCTAAGTCCTAGGAGAAGGGGAAATAGAACAGTCTGGAGACAAGAAAATGAATAGGTTAACTTGTGGAACATGGCACTAGCCTAGGGAGACCATTACTTTTTTAAAATTTTATTTATTTATTTAGAATATTTTTCCATGGTTACATGATTCATGATTTTTCCCACCCCTCTTCCCTCCTCCCTCCTGGAGCTGATAAGCAATTCCACTGGTTTATGCATATATCACTGTTCAAAACCTATTTCCATGTTATTCATATTTGCATTAGAGTGATCTTTTAATGCCCAAACTCCAATCATCTCCCCATTGAACCATGTGATCAATCATATGGAGACCATCACTTTTAAAAAGATTCTACCTCATTGATGATGACAACTAGGTATCCCAGAGGATAAAGCACTAGAAAAAGTCAGAAAGACTTGAGTTCAAATCATTCCTCAAATACTTACTAGCTGTAGGATGCTGGGTAAGCCCTTTAACCTCTGTAGGCTATGCTTCCTTCATCTGCAAAATGGTGAAAATAATAGCACCTAACTTGTAGGTTTGTTGTGAAGGTCATATGAATGTATAAATGTATAAAGTGCCTTGAAAACCTTATGGATACTACTATTGTTATTATTTTAAAATTGTAAATTTCTAAGTGATGAAGTTACACCCTAATGGGGTTTTTTTGTGAGCAGATTTACTCAGAGTTTAGGAAGGGTTCTATGCCCTCTTCTAGGGCCAGATCTCCATTGTTGCATACAGTAAAATTTTCAAATGGAGAATGAGGGTTAGGCAGGGAGTTTGAAAGGAAACCCTGTGTGGAGTTCTATATTCTCCCTCTCAGGTGGGTTTATATACTCTAAAATCACTAGTTACTTGTTAAAATTACTAGTTACTTTATTCACATACTCAGAGATTCACACTCATGTACTGTGACTGCAGGGGCAACAGAACAGTTCCTCAGCTGAAAGAATCCATAATTAGTAATCAAAAGACCTGCATTTTAGGTCTGACCAGTCCATCAGTAATTTAATTAGAAATTTAAGGCAAATTATATAACTTCTCAGGGACTCAGTTTCCTCATCTGTAAAAATAAGGAGTTTAGACTAGACAATTTCTAAGATCCCTCTGTAAGCTCTAAAATGTCAGGATTCCATCATACCTGGTGTTCCACTATCATGAATTTGCCCCTTAGGATTAAATATTGCTTTCTTTTCTTAACCTCCTTTTAAAATGAAAGTATTCTCATGGGAAGAATAAACATGGAGACATAGGGTAAATTAATTTGTATCTTAGGAATTACTGGAACAACATGAACATCCTGAGTGGGGCAGTAAGAGAGAAGAGGAAAAGAAGTCACAGAGAGGTTCAATGCAGGTTTAAATGACAAAATATCTCAGTGGACTTCTGGCACCCGAAGAGTCCGTCCACAGGGCAGAGAAAGAAGTTTGGATATGAATTATATATTTTAAAATCCTATGTGCTATATCAAAGAAGATTTCATATTCTCTAACCCATCCCAAGACCAGCTAGGTGGTACATTGGTCAGATGATGGTCCTAGAGTCAGAAAGACTTATTTTCCTGAGTTCAAATATGCCCTTGGATGATTATTAGTGGTATGACCCTGGACAAACCACATAATCCTTTTTGCCTTTTTGCCTCAGTTTCCTCATCAATAAAATGAGCTAGAGAAGAAAATGGAAAACTGCTTCAGTGTCTTTGCCAAGAAAATGCCAAATGGGGTCAAGAAGGGTCAGGCATGATTGAAAACAACCAAAACCCATCTCAAACTACTTAACTGTATTCAGGAATAAGAAAAGAATGGGCAGAGATTTAACATGGAGAATAGGAAGCTGTGCTAGGATATTATTAGTAATGTCATTAGAAGTATATTTTTGAACCCTTACCTTCAAGCTTAGAATCAATACTGTGTATTGGTTCCAAGGTACAAGAGCAGTAAGGGCTAGGCAATGAGGGTCACACAGCTAGGAAATGTCTGAAGCCAGATTTAAACCCAGGACCTCCCATATCTCAGTCTGATTCTCAAACCACTGGGCCATCTAGCTGCCCCCATAGAAGGCTATATTTCTATCGTGCTTTATGACACTTTCCAGTGAAATTCCTCCCATAAAAATCTTATGATGTATATAGTGAACATAGTATTATCCCCAAATTACAGAGAAGGTACATAAAAGTTAAATAACTTGCCCTGATTCAAACAGCTGGTAAATATAAATGTCATGACCTGAACTCAAGTTTTGTGACCCCCCAAGTCTAGTATATTTTCCATTGAACCTCATGGACCCTCACTGCCCCTCCCTCCTTCTTCAGAAGGAGCAGCAGAGACTGGAAGGAGTGGAGGGTAAATCAAACTTGAGGGGGAACCTTGCAGCAAAGGGCCCCCAAGTCAGGGTCAGCTCCAAGGAACCAAACCAGTGTAGTGTCTGGCTCAGGCGATCAGACGCTGCCACAGCAGGGCACTACAAATGACTTTATAGTTATTGTTCCTTAAATTGGACACCCCCTTGGAGCTCACATAATATGAGATGAAACAGCCTGCGGGAGGCTGCAGGGAAATGGAACACTGATGGAGGGGACTTTTTATTTTTCCCCCGTAGGAGAAATGCTCCAGACACTACTCTCCCTGCCTCCTCATTATCCCCCCACCCCATTCTCTAATCTCCAGTTCTGTCTCAGATTCTCCAAGTGTTGTTATTTAGAAAGGTTCAGGATGTCTCCAGTATTGAAATAAACCACCGCCCCCAAACATCTGCCCCTATAATTAGAGAGGGAAGATCTTGCATTTTTAAGGGGGAAGGTAATGGGGAAATTTTGTGTATGTATGCGACTGTGTAGGGATGTGTATATTATTGCATTAATTCAACAAACATTAACTAGAAGCCTATTATGTGCAAGGTACTTCTCTGGTATATGTCTGTATGTGTATGAATTCAGCATGTCTGCATCAATGTTATATAGGTATGCGATCGACATTGTGTCAAATGTAGCTGTATATACATTATTCCAGTTATGCTTGTATAAGCCCTACTTTTTATGTGTGTATGTATGTGCCCATGTGTTATGCTGTATATTTATGCATGTATATCATGTACATGTTATTCTGTGTGCATCTGTGTAAGTACTGAATACCCTACATCACTATGTAGTGCAAGGCTCTGTACCAGTACATATCTGTCTTTGCACGTCTGTTTGATGTGTTTATGTCTATAGCCTATATATATTGTATGACTATATGTGACATGTGTACCTATGTATTTCTTGTAGATATTATGCTGGTTAGTATTTGTAAATTTGTCTATATGTATTATACATTAAGTCTTCGTATGTATATGTACAGAAGAAAGAGTGAGTCAGCCCAGTGCAGTCTGGGCACAGCCTTGCAGCTCTGTGCTTTGCTATTTCAGCATGGCCAAAGCATGATGATTTCTACCAGCTGGAGACATAATTTGCTGTCACTTGGCATCACAGAGCTCCCCTACTAATTTGGGGATCCAGCAGGGGAGAGGTGTCTGGGAAAGGGGCAGAAGAGGGAGGGAAATGAAGAGAGAATGCAGGATAACAGCAGAGCAAATAAACAAAAAAACCTTTCAGAGGAGATGGAGTAGCATAGGACAACTGAGGAAGCAGAGGGAGGGTTGGCTTTGAGAGGGGGCAGCCCCTGGGAAAAGTGAGTCAAGGAGCCGGAAATCGGAGTCTCTTCCCCACAGCTCTGCAGTGAGGAGCAAGATAGTTCTATTATATTCTGAGCAATTCTGAACCCCACCCCACTTTAAATTTCATAAAACAGTTAACCTTTCAGAAAAGTTCTCCAGAGCCTGGGGAGGAAAAATCCCCTTAGAGTAAATGTCTGGATTTGGCTTTTTTCAGCTTCAAATTCATAGTCTCATTAATTCATGGTCCGCATAGAACCATGGTACATAATCTGGGGAGAAGGATGAGGGGAACATCCAGTAGAGATAGAAAAATGAGGCCCCATACCTAGACATGAATGATGTAGTCTTAGTAAAGGCATAGGCAAACAGGCATTTTCAGACATTTAGGTGCTATCCTTTTTTCCAGGACCATGGACAGAGGTCCAGCCGGGTAGCTGGTACTAACTAGTAAGTGGATGAATGCATAGGAAACAGTCTATTATTAATGGCATTCAATGAGTGACCCCTGTGTACAGAGTCATTTATGATTTATCGTTGAGCCATAAAAGGCCAGGGATGGAAGTGATAATGAAAGGTCATCTCATTTATCGCCCTGTATCCAGGCAGATCCACACCTAAATAATCCAACAGTTGATAATCTGCCCTTTCTTGGAAGGCTGCTTCCCAGAAAGTAGAGTGATGGAGTGCCTCTGTCACTAATCCATCAATTCCAAAAAGTTCTTATAATTTCTTATCTTTTGAAATTGCAATTACAAAGGAAAGCAACATTTTACTGTTTACAATTTAACACTGATATAACAGCAGAAATGAACCTGAGTACTTTTGCTATTCTTTCCACTTCCACTTACTTCAGGTCTGGGTACATGGCCTTCTCCAAGTTGCCTGTACCTTTTTATTTGGAGAAATGTGCAAATAGATTTCAGAAGTCCGTACTTTATTTAATTTATGGCATTAAAGAAGTGTCTGGGGCATTGAGGATCTAAGGGATTTGCCCAGAGTTAGAGGCAGAACTTGAATTGAGGTCTTTCTGACTCTGAAGTCAAATCTGTATACTCTATGACATACTACCTATCAATATTAACAAGAAGAGAAATTGTTGAAGCCAAAATTGGGATTACTGTTAGAAGCCTTGCAAAACCAAACAAGAAAAATTATGAGAATCTCATATGGATAACTCTAGGTGACTATATAACCTTACACATACTAGCCACCCAATGAATCTTTGTTAAAGAAATGAATGAATAGGTTTCTTGTTGATTATCAAGGATGGGTATCCATATACATGTCAGCCAAGGACGCTTTAAGAATAATGAGATAGATGATAGCCAGCCTAGAGATAGGAGGTCATGGGTTCAAATCTAGTCTCAGACATTTTCTAGTTCTGTGACCCTAGGCAAATCATTTAACTCCCATTGTCTAGCCTTGCTGTTCTTCTGCCTTAGAACAATATTGATTCCTAAGATAGAAGATGAGGGTTTTTTAAAAATAAAGAATGAGATAGGGAAATAGATTGAATGATCTTTGGATTTCCCTCTTTGAACATGGTGATATTTTAGAAGGTTTTGAACAAACATCACTTGAGGGAAATGAAAATGGTATAGGGCAAAAAGTGTTGGCTCTGGAGTCAGAATTCCTTGGTTCATATTTCAGTTCTTCTTCTTGTGATTTTGGGCAAGTCATTTAACCTCTCTAGACTTTAGTTACCTTATATGTAATATGAGGGACTTAAATTAGATAATCTCTAAAGTCCTTCCCAGTTCTAGATCTGGGATCTCTAAAAAGTACCCATAAAGAGAAGAAATATGACTAATAGATGAAGGGTCAGTGGAAAGATCCCTAAACTGAAAGTCATTAAAACCTAGTTCTGTCTCTGCAATGTCTCTAATTATCACCAATTAGAAATTTCCTTAGTCACTTACCCTCTCTAGATCTCAGTTTTCTCAGCTGTAAAATGGAGGCTATAGACTAACTGATTTCTAAGG
Organism: Gracilinanus agilis; assembly: GCF_016433145.1. NCBI lineage: Eukaryota > Metazoa > Chordata > Mammalia > Didelphimorphia > Didelphidae > Gracilinanus > Gracilinanus agilis. Next base: position 199,922,210 of record NC_058132.1, read on the forward strand.
TTTCATCTAGGTCTGGCATTCCATGATTCTAAGAACTTCTCTGCTGACATAACTGGACACCTGCCTACCTTTCAATGCTGGGAGCAGAATTCAGTGTCATCAGGGAATTTACCTGTAGATATAAACAAGGGGCCATCAGTTTGTTGTCCCAGCCCTTCAGAAAGAGGTGGAAATGAATCAAGACTCCAGATCCCAAGAGGCCTGACTCCAACAACAATTGATGACATCTCCTGGAAACAAAATGGGGAAGGGGTGAGGTGTGGGAGGAGGTGGGGTGGGGGTTGCTCTAAATCACGTGCGGATTACAGTCATTCTGTTTGCCTTTTCCACTGCAGATCCGATGATTTAAATTAGGTCTCGATTCTTGTTTAAATTATAGTTTACTGTTCTGCACCCCGCTCAGAAGTGAATTACCTTAAGCAGCGGTATTAATAACATGGTTATAATTAAGCCTCATTACTGCAGGCAGTTTGCTGAAACAAATTGCTTCTTCATTATTATTATAGCACCTTTGGTAAAAAGACATTTCCCCAGAATGCGACCTTGATGCTTTATATAGTAAAAGGGGAGATATGATAGAGATGTAAGGATGAATTAGCATCTTTTGCCTTCTCTATCCGGCTCATTAAAAGGAAGAGAACGCAAGTCAAAACCAAGCAGCCTTGATGGCAATTTTAATCTGTACGAAATGGATAATGAATAGGTTTGAACTTTCTGCGACATTTTTGTAATGGTGTTTTATTTATATGATGCTACTATTCAAATAAATAAATAAGTAAAGAGCTATACAGAAGAGACAAGCAAAGCCAGGGAGGTTCCCACAGACAGCCAATAGCTTCGAACCCTAGTCTTGTTATCATCAATTGGTTTGAGAATTTCAGGCTCAGAGCCAGTTACACTAGAGGTCCATCTGTTTATTCTAATTCTGCTATCATACCTGGGCCTTCAAGACTAAGGAAAAGGAGGGGGGATGTAAAAGAAATGACCTAGAAACCAAACGTGCCAAGTTAGAAATAGGTGTAAAATTCTTTGAGTCAATTCAGCCCTGTAAACACATCTCCCATCCTTATTGTAGCCTTTGATCATACTTTTGGTGCCTGGCCCCCATGACCTTGTCCCCCATTTTCCCACTTCCACCTCTGCTCCTTAAAGACAGCCTGAGAAACTAGGTTCGGTGATGGAAACAGAACAGACTTAGGGCCAAAGGCCATTGGCATGGTCACTTCCTGTTCTGATTTTTAATTACTCTTTGTAGAGATAATTAAGACTCTTACAACTAATTTTGTTTGGTGATTTACTTTTCTTTGTAATTAGATGTGAAGATTAGACTATGCTTTTCCTATTTACACTAGAGTTTTCCTAGAAAGAGGCTTTCATACACACAGGCTGGGAATCTGAGGACACACACACAAAGCATCCCTCACTGCCACAGAAGGCATTTACAAGCACTATTGTATGCTGAGTCCCGTTTCTCTTACGAAGTGACCTGGGATTCTCATTGGACAAGGGAGTCCTAGCTGGGCACCTTGCTCCTTTCCATTTTGTACCTCACTCCTGACAGGGGCTAATCCATCTCTCCTGACTTTATCTCCAGCTGGAGACACACAAACCAGGGCAGTCAGCAGTGCCATAAAGACACTCTTTATTGGCATGCCATGTTTCTGTCACACACGCTGCCCCCAACAGAACACGCTGGCATAATCAGTGGAATAAATCCTCTGCCATGAGCATGCACCACACACATGAGTGCACGGAAACCACGTGCTCACAAGCAAATATGCCTTCCTTACCCCTATCCAAAAGACAAGCATAGACCAACTACAGTTGATTAACTTGGTGCTCATCCCCTTTGCCCACTATAATAGCTAATAATAATCACTAGCATTTATATAATATATAATGTATAATAACTTAATATTAAGTTATGTAATATAAAATAGCTTCATATTAATATATAATATATACTAGCTTAAAACTACACTAAGACTTTCGGGATACCACGTATAGCCATTTAAGTGAAGCACTTTACATGTCATCAAAGCCAAATCATGCTGTCTAAATCCTAGATAACAGGGCCACAGGCAGTGGATCCCAAAGAAAATTCAGAATAAATCCTGATGGCCCGGTAGCTTCAAACCTCTCTTCCTCTCTTCAAACCTCCATCTTTTCCCTCTGATTCTTCTCCTTGATTTTTTTTTCTTTCTTCAGAAAAGCAGAATTGTATTGTATAAGGGGCAATAACTCAGCCTTAAGGAAGCCCTGGGAAAGGTCAGTAACCTAGCCAAGAGATATGATTCATCACTCAAAAAATCTCTCAAGAATTGCTGGACCTATTGGAACAGGCCTCCAGGCCCAGGCCTCTAGATCCCTCTGCAATTCTGATGCTATGTTTAGCCCAGCACTTTAAAAATGAGCATGAAAGACATGCACAGTTCCATGTCCAGAACACATAACAAGCCTAGGAAAATTATGGCCCTTGGACATTCACCTGGCATCTAGTGATGTTCAGCATGGGTGAGTGGGTCATATGCATGGATTCTTAATTCCCTGCATTTTCTCAGTTCATCCTGTCTCACCTTGAAAAGTAGAAATTGCCACCCTAGGCCAAATCATGGCACACTTGGTCCTATTTCTGTGGCTAGCAGAAAAATGTGGACATGGGAAATGTTGTTGTCCTTATTTATAGTCCCTGAAATGCCAGGCACATTCTGGTTCTTCTCAGTAGTCATGTATGCATTGTTGTCATTCACAAATTTATCCTAACCCTTTTTGAATTCATTTATATTTCCTACCAGTACCACCTCCTGGGGTAATGAGTTCCATAAGCTTATTGCCTGCTGTGTGAAGGGACACTTCCTTTTATTAGTACCAAACTGACTTCATTCAAATTTCAAAAGCCCCTTTCCTTCACCTTTGTCTAGTGTTTCAGGTGGACAAGTCCATATTGTCCTTTCCACATCATTCATACATATAATAGATGAGAGAGAGAGGTGAAAAGAGAGAAAGAAAGGAAGACAAAAGAGAAAAAAAGGACGGACGGAAGGAGGTAAAAAAGACAGAGATTAATACATAGATACAAAGATACATAGATACATCAATAGACAGACAGATAGACAGACCGACAGATAGAGAATCATATGACTTTGGGTAAGTTCCTGAGTCTTCATTATCCTAGCTGTAAAGGAAGAACTGATAACGCATTCTCTAAGAAATTTTCTTAGAGAGAGAATTCTGTTCTAGCTCTGTTAGTCCAGAATTTCATCCATCTAACACCCATCCTCTTCAAACAATTGTTCCCACAGCCAACATTCTAAGGGAGGGTACTTATATAGTACCTACTCTATGCCAAGCTAGTATATTATATGCATTTATCTAGCATCTACTATATGCCATATTCACATCACATCTATTATGTGCTAAGCCCTTTAAAAATATATTATTTCATTTGATCCTCACAACCTGTATCTGCAGCACCACCACTTTGCTGCTTATATATTCTAGTATAAATGATGATGGACTTCTTAGAGGCCGTCTACTTCAATCTCCTCATTTTACAGATGAGAAAAATAAGAGCCAGAAAAGGAAATTACACGTCCAGAGCCATATGAAATAAGTGTAGAATTGATGTTTGAACCCAAATCCTCTGATTTCATCCATGGGGCAGTAAGGTAGCACAGGGGAGAGAGTACAGGCCTAGAGTCAGAAAGAATCCTTTTCCTGAGTTCAAATCTAACTTCAGATACTTATTAGCTATATGACCCTGAGCAAGTCACTTAATTATAAAATAAGCTAGAGAAGAAAATGGCAAAACACTACAGCATCTTTACCAAGAAAACCCCAAAAGGAGTCATGAAAAGTCAGATCCAACTGAAAAACAACTAAACAACAACTTTTGACTGCCTATGAAATACTCTTTCTATTGAACTAAGCTTCTTTAAAATTTGCCAAGATTACTACATGTTGTTCTTCACATTTCCTATCTCTGTACTGGCTGTCCCTCAGAGCTGAAATACTTTCTCTTCTCACCTCTCTCTGACTTTCCTTAAGATTCAATTTCAGTTCTACCTTCTAAAGGGGAATCTGTTCTAGTCCTAGTTGAGAGAAACTTTCTCTCTAAGGTACCTTCCCATCTCTTCTGTATATATATTTTATCTACTCTATTTTTTCTGTATGTATTTTATTTACATTATATTAAGTTTATATTAAATTATATTACATTAAATTAAATCATTAAGAGTTAGAACTGCTGGAAGCTGCTAGGTGGCTTAGTGGTTTGAGAGCAAGGCTTAGAAACAGGAGGTCCTAGGTTCAAATATGACCCTAGACTCTTTCTACCTATGTCGTCCTGGACAAGTCACTTAACCTCCATCGCCTGACCCTTAACACTCTTCTGCCTTGGAACTGATATTAAGTATTGATTCTAAGAAGGAAGGTAAGGGTTTTAAAAAGTAGGGATTGTTTTTCTTTTTCTTCATATTTCTAGCATTTTTCGGGGTCTGGTACATTGTAAGTGCTAAATAAATAATCGATTGGGGATTATATGATTACATTAGCTTCTTCTCATTCCTGGAACAATTGACTACAATATTTCTCCATCAGGAACTGCAAAAAGCCTGGATATATGATGTGGATTCAAAGCTCAAGAGCCCAAAAGAAAAGGTTCAACATATTTGGGATACTACAGGAAAGCCCACCCCTGAAACGAAGAACTTTTAGCAACCAGGAGCCATGCATGATCCTTTTGTCATAAGTGTTTTCTAAACTTGAGCCCACTTTCCCTGGATTCTATATGTACTAGTAGGAGAATGTTTCACAAACTTTTTTAAAGAATGTTTTTATACCCAGTTCTTACTATAACTTAGTAAATCCCCTTTTTTAAAAGCTAATTGTCTGGCTGACTAATTGATATCAATTGCTAATCATGAAGGAAATACACTGATGGGAGCCTGTAAGTGATAACATTAGAATATGACCTCTATTGAATCCCCAAGGGGATCCATAAACAATCCCTAAAATCTAAGGCAAAGTATAGCATCTGTCTTCTTGGTATCTAGCCTGCCAGTGCTAGTGGAGGTTGAAAAAATAGCCCCATTAACATCTGCTAAACATTGAAACTATAATTACCTATTATATATATTATTACACTATGTATACCTTATTTTAGGCATATTATGTATACCTTATTTTTTAATATATTTAATTCAATGCATTAGTTCCAAAGTTGTCTTGCTTGTCTATGTGACTCTGAATGTACTTTTTAAAAACTATAGTATCACATTATTTTCACCTTTTGAGTAAGTTGTCTTTTTAAACCTCAGTTATTGATAGACTAATAGCTGTTAAACTATACATTCCCCCAACTTATACTTGTAAGTTTTGTTAACTCGAGCATACAATTTTACATTTATCCCTGTTAAATGTTATATTAATCCTTTCAATCAAACATTCTAGCCCATTGAGATCTTTGGGATTCTGATTGAACATCAATATGTTGCCTTTCTGGTTTATTATATATGTATTTGTGAGGAGTGGGGAAAAGTTCATCCAGATGCCTTTGAACAATTGATTTCTCTCCAACTTTTTTGATGAACTCATAGAAGGTCTGGGTAATAGAGACACAAAGTATTAAGGGATTGAACAAATTATTAAGGAGAGTTTTCAATCGGAGGTTTGACCTTCTTTGTTTGAATGAGTAGGGCAATGTTGCCACTGGCTTTCAAATGATCAGTCACACCTCTACCAGCTTTAAAAAGCCAACTGTAGCACTAAAGTTAGGGAAGGACCAGTTTGTGGGTTATATTCCTAGAAGGTTAGAAAAAGAGGATACTACCTCTAGTGAGAAGACTGTTCTTTGCTTTTTCTTTTAACTTATTCTAAAGGGTACAAGGCAGAAAGGATTATCTAACTCTCCTCTCTTTTCTCCCTCTTATATCAGCTTTACATCAGAGATATTTACCTAAGAAGTCCTCATACCAAAGGTGCTAGTCCTCTTTGAACACCCCATATACCCCCTTTTCAGGACTGCTCATATATCTTTGGTATCTATCACCCAACTCTCACTTGTAGCTCTAAGGAGCTAGTAGCATGTGCAGATTGACTAAACCAGGTTGAGGATAACCAATAGACCTCAAACCTGTCAGAGATTTAGGAAAATGTCTACCTCGAGCATGTGAAAACTGCCCCTGGTAGAATGGGCAGATGAGAATAATTTGTTCCAGTCACCAAGAAGGTGGCTGAAGCAAGCACTATGGAGCTCTTAGAGCTCAGACAGACATAGAAATCATTAGGGTCATTCACTGCATTCCAGGCCATCACCAGTCATCCTGACTTTTGAATTGCCCAAGGAACTGGATAATTCTGAAAGAGAAAATGAGGCTGATGATTTTGTGCAGTTCTGTCCCACTTATAATACATTTCATGAGTGGGCTAAGATATCAGCCCATGGTCCTCTTTGAAATGCAGGACAAAAAATAACAATGACTCACCCAATAAGAGTCACCATACCCAACAGGCAGCTGACACAGTCAACAGAGACAGCTCTGAGCAGAATGAACCAAAGCTGCAGAGAAGACAGTCAGCTCTAAAGTCAAGAGATAATTAGATCTGGTAATGCTAGTTTGTGCTGTACAAACAGGCAAAACAAGGAAGTTCAGCAGAATGACTTGCCAAGCAGAGAGATGCTGAAGCATAGGAAGAGCATCGTAGGGGCATCACTACCAGAAGAAAAATGAAAAAATGGCTTTCAGTGATGGAGATAAGAGTTCCCTGGACCATTTGTTCCCTATATGTGTGCCTCGCTACTGGTTTACTCAATATAAATGCTCAGTCTTTCTACCAATGTTGCAGAGTAAGAGTGTGCCTCTGGTTAATTGGGGAGACATTTAGCAACTAATGTTCTTACCATACCATATTTTAAAAAGCCTTTGCTTTCAGCTATGTGAGTCTATTGGTTAACTATGAAAGATGAGCGTACCAGTAGGGGGCTTAGGCTGTAGCTTTAGAAGTAAAGCTCTACAAAATTCCTAAAACCTAAGGTAGTTGTTATTCCGTTGGGGATCCAACTTGCCATTACCAGTGCTGAGTGACTAAAGGAGATGCTACATGTATATTGCATAAGTATACCATCTATTCTATCCAAGAGAGTGATAAAAGCATTCATTAAACAGCCAGGGCCAAGCTCAGGACCCTGGAGAGTTTCAATAAAGATATTCTTTCAAATGAAATCAACTCATTAATAACTAATTTTTAAATTGCAGCATTCCAGAGGTAGTCTTTAATGGTTCAAATCTCATGCTCTCCCAACTTCATGCCTCTTCCATTGTTGAACCCTTGTTCATTTTAAAGTCCAATTCAAATCCTCTTCCTTCAGGAAACCCCTCCTGCTCTTCTCTGCCACGAATAACCTTAATTCCCTCAAACCACTCATAGTACTTTATTTTGGATTTCTCTAATGTAATTATCATGTGATAGTGTATATGATAGTTCTATTTGTATTTTATCACTCTCCTAGATAGTCAGCTCTATGAAAGAAATAATTGAGTCTTATATAAACTTTAAATCTCCATTAGAATCTAGAATAGTACTGTGCATGAAAAGGACTTAATAAAAATCAAATTTAGCTCAGTTGAATTTTTCCCAATACCTCTCCTGAAGTTAGCCAACATTTTTTTGACCTTTTTAACCATAGCAACATATTGGGCCAACATTGTCAGGGAGATAGACTCCTCGCTTCCAGAGGCCTTTCCTCATCCTCCCCAACAGAGTGCAGACCTCTCTACTCACTGATGGGCACCTCTTGTCTCACCCCTCCAGCCCTACTAATAGGGCATTTTGATTTCTGGAAGGCAGCCATTGTGTGCTTGCTACAGGCACCCAGGTGGCCTTTGAGGCAAAAAGTCACCAAGCCAAGGACTGAACTTTCCCCAGGCCCTTCAGAATCTTGTCATTTCATTTCTTCCAGAAGGAGCCCATTGTCAGTCTCGTGAATGACTGAGCTTAGCTGGCAATTAAATCACAGCCTCCAAAGGTTACCAGGGAGAAGGTGCTTCTTTCCATTGTTCAATGGAAAGAGAGGTCATACTGAGTTGTACTTAACCTTTCCCCAGGGAGGTTAACCCCTTGAGGCTGGGTTGGGCAGGGCAGGGTAATGTGGCCTCTCCCTTCCTTATAAGCCTAGGAAAGTAAACCAGAGATTATGAAAGACTAGACAAATAGCCAGCCAGAAGTAAAAAAAAAATTGTTCCAAAGAAGTGTCAGCCAAACAGAACCATATTTGGGTTAGGGATAGGAACAGGTCAGGGTAAACAGAGTCAGCTCTCATTTAGGTACTGATTGTCCAAATAATAGACAATCCTGGGAACTTGAGGCTTCCAGATTAAGATGGTGGCAGAGTAAAAAGCAGCTGCTTGACCTCTCCTAACCCAAGCATATAGGACTCCACAAGAAGACATAAAAACAAATCCAGATAAACGAAGGGACCCCACAACAGGGCGCAGCATTGAAGGTATGTGGAATCAGGGCACTTCCATGCTATAAAGGGGTGAAACAGCTCTCACTAAAATGAGAGGTGAGCAACCCCCTCCACCCCCACACCACCTACAGTGCCAAAGCCAGCATAAAAGAATTAGAGCAAGTTTGGTGCACCCATTAAGTCATTGGCAGCTCCAGGACCTGCTCCTGAGAGCAGCAAGACTTAAGACCCCAAGAGGCTAAAGAATGTGCGGACTTTGAACACAGACCCTGAGTGCAGGCTCAAACACGGATCCTGAGTGCAGGTGCCGACCTTGAGTGGGGACCCAGTGCAGAGGGGTGCATGACTGTGGAAGCAGTGCCCTGAGACTGTTAAAGGGGCTTCAGGCAGAAGAACAAGCAAGTGGACCACCAGGAGGCTTGACCCTGAGAACAACTAGACCTGAGACCTCAGGAGCATAAAGAGCACAGACAGACCCTGAGCGTGAGGATAAAGCTGAGAGGGCACGCAGCTCACAATGGCAAGCCAGACTCAGGAACCCCAGAAGAGAAATATGAAGAAGAAACCTTTAACACTTGACAACTTTTTACACAGAAAAAATCCAGATAACAGAGCAAACAGGAGAGGAGAACAAACAAGTGACCATATCCAAACCTTCCCAAAAAAATAAAAACGGGTCACAAGGTCTTGAAGAGTTCAAATCTGAGATTATGAGAAATATGGAAGAGATCTGGCAAAAAAATAACAGTTTAAAAGGCAGAATTTCACAATTGGAAAGTGAGGCAAGTAAATTGAAGACCAGAAATGACCAGATTTGAAAGAAAAACCAGTCTGTAAAGGCTAGAATTGGGCAATTCGAAAAAGATGCCCCCAAATCAAAAGAATTGATGAGCAAATTGGAGACCAAAATCAAACAGCAGGAAAACAGGATAGACCAAATCAAAAAGGAAAATCAAAAGCTAATAGCAGAAAACCAGTCTCTAAAGACAAGAATTGGGCAAGTAGAAGCCAATGATCTCTCAAGACAGCAAGAACAAATAAAACAAAGTCAAAAGACTGATAAAATAGAAGGAAACATGAGATATCTCAATGATAAATTGACAGATTAAGAAAACAGGTCTAGAAGAGACAATTTGAGAATCATTGGTCTTCCTGAAAAAGCAAAAATTAATAGAAATTTGGACTCCATACTAAAAGAAATTATTCAGCAAAACTGCCCTGAAGTTCTACAAAAAGAGGGCAATATAGATATTGAAAAGATCCATAAATCACCCTCAATAGTAGACCCAGAAAAGACAATGCCCAGGAATATAATAGCCAAATTCAAGAGCTTCCAAGTAAAAGAAAAAAATCTTACAAGAAGCCAGAAAAAGACAATTCAAATATCAAGGAGCACCAATCAGGATCATACAGGATCTGGCAGCCTCCACACTAAAAGACTGCAAGGCTTGGAATATGATATTCAGAAAGGCAAGAGAACTGGGTCTACAACCACGGATCAACTACCCATCAAAACTGACTATATACTTCCAGGAGAAAGTATGGGCATTCAACAAAATTGAAGATTTCCAAGTATTTGCACAAAAAAGACCAGGACTAAATGGAAAGTTTGATATCCAACCACAAAAATCAAGAGAAACATGAAAAGGTAAATAAGAAACAAAGGGGAAAGAAAGAAAACTCATAATTTTTAAATTTGCTTCATTAAGGGCTTCAATAAGATCTAATTATCTGTATTCCTATGTGGAGAAATGCTATGTATAATCTCTGTAGTGAACTCTATTCACTATTATAGTATTCACTATTATAGTAATTAGAAGAATTATTCATAGGGAGAGGTTAGAATACTAAATGATCTAAGATGATATGGAGGGTGGGAAAGAGGGGGGTGAATAGTAGAGGACACCAAGAAAAACTTGAAGGAATAAGAAAATAGGATATTCTATTACACACAAAGAGGGCATGGGAAGGGGAAGGGATGAATAGTATTATAAGAAGGAGAGGAAGAGAGCATTAAGAGGTAATATTTAAACCTTACTCTCAGTGTAATTAACCCTAAGAGGGAAGAGTAGCTATATCCATTGGGATATAAAACTCTATCTAACCCTACTGAGAAAGTCAGAAGGGATAAATCAAGGAGAGCAGGTGAGTGGGGAAGTCAAAAAAGGGAGGGAAGAAGAAGGGGGAGGGAGTTCATCAGGCCTTAACAATAAAAAGAGAGGAATAATAAGGGAGGAGATAGAAAGGGAAGTAAATCATGAGAGGGGACAAGGGTTACTGGCTTAAAGCAAACCACTGGTTTAAAAGGAAATAGTGTAAGAAGAAGGGGTAGAACTAGGAGAGGATACCAAAATGTCGGTGAATACACAACTGATAATTATAACTCTGAATGTGAGTGGGATAAACTTGCCCATAAAACGGAACTGTGAAAAATATGGTGGGAACCATGGATGTTACAATAAATCTAAATGGTTGTGGGTACACACACTAGGTTGTAGGAGAGACCGGACCAGGATAGGGAGACCAGAGGTCACAGCTGAGCTGCTCCTAACTGACAAAAAATGGCTGCTGGCCAACTGTCACTGCTGGGCCAGAGTCTTTGAAACCAACAGGCAAGGTAAAAGGTTTTAACAGGTTTAATTATGCTCAACTAAAAGGTGGGATAGGGGATTCTACTCTAAAGCTTAAATGGCAAAACCACAGTACAAGGGGGAGGACTTAACTTCTCTAATACTAATTGACCTAGGCCAGGCTGCGCATAAAGGAGCTCCTCTGGAGTCTCTGGGGGGCTGCTTCAAACCTGGTTCCAGCCAGGCATGACCAGCACAGCTAAAGGGTCTGTGGGTTTCTCACGGTAATCCACAGATGATCTCAGTATGCCTAAAGCCAAGGTGGTCCAAGGTACCCAAGTAGAGAGAGTGTGCTTGAGATGTTGTCCACCAGATCCCAAACTCCTCCTCCACCTGGTGCTGCTCTGTAGTTCTTGTCTCCTTGCTAGATGCCACCACCACACAGAATCCCAGGGAAATCAGGATGCAGGCTGAGATCTCCCAGGGCTAGCAACAGTTTATGCCAACTACTAATGAAGTCTCTCTCAGGGCACAAGCACCTACTTCTTGCTCCTTTATTCCATCTTGGAATGCTCCCATCCTTCCTGCTAGGTCAACCTTAATACTTAATTACTAATTAACCTTCCTCACAACAGAAGCAAATAGCAGAGTGGATTAGAAGCCAAAATCCTACCATACGTTGTCTACAAGAAACATATATGAGACCATATCAACAATCTAACAAACAAAAATCACATGATTATCTCAATAGATGCTGAAAAAGCCTTTGACAAAATACAGCATCCATTCCTATTGAAACCACTGAAAAGTATAGGAATAGAAAGACCTTTCCTAAAAATAATAAACAGTATATACCTAAAACCATCAACAAACATCATATGCAATGGGGATAAATTAGAAGCCTTCCCAATAAGATCAGGAGTAAAACAAGGATGCCCACTATTACCTCTATTATTCGACATTGTACTGAAACACTGGCAGTAGCAATTAGAGAAGAAAAAGAAATTGAAGGTATCAAAATAGGCAATGAGGAGACTAAGCTATCACTCTTTGCAGACGATATGATGGTCTACTTAAAAAATCCTAGAGAATCAACTAAGAAGCTTGTAGAAATAATCAACAACTTTAGCAAAGTTGCAGGATACAAAATAAATGCACATAAATCATCAGCATTTCTATATATTTCCAACACATCACAGCAGCAAGAGGTAGAAAGAGAAACACCATTTAAAATCACCCTAGACAAACACAGGAATTATATGAAAACAACTACAAAACACTTTCCAAACAATTAAAACTAGATCTAAAGAATTGGAAAAACATTGATTGCTCACAAAAAAAATGACCATTCTACCCAAATTAATTTACCTATTTAGTGCCATACCTATCAAACTACCAAAAAACTTTTTTACTGAATTATAACAAACTATAACAAAGTTCATTTGGAATAACAAAAGATCAAGAATATTAAGAGAAATAATGAAAAAAAATTTGAAGGAAGGGGGCTTAGCAGTACCAGATATTAAGCTATACTATAAAGCAGCAGTCATCAAAACAATATGGTACTGGATAAGAAACAGAAGGGAGTATCAGTGGAATAGACTTGGGGTAAATGATGTCAGTGTATGATAAACCCAAAGAGCCCAATTTTGGGACAAAAACCCACTATTTGACAAAATCTGCTGGGAAATTTGGAAAACAATATTGGAGAGATTAGGTTTAGATCAACATCTTACACCCTACACCAAGATAAATTCAGAATGGGTGAATGACTTGAATATAAAGAAGGAAACTATAAATAAGTTAAGCGAACACAGAATAGTATACTTGTCAGATCTCTGGGAAAGGAAAGATTTTAAAACCAAGCAAGAGTTAGAGAAAATTACAAAATGTAAAATAAATGATTTTGATTATATCAAACTAAAAACCTTTTGCACAAACAAAAACAATGCAGCCAAAATCAGAAGGGAAACAACAAATTGGGAAAAAATCTTTATAACAAAAAACTCTGACAGGGGTCTAATTACTCAAATATACAAGGAGTTAAATCAATTGTATAAAAAATCAAGCCATTCTCCAATTGATAAATGGGCAAGGGACATCAATAGGCAATTTTCAGATAAAGAAATCAAAAGTATCAATAAGCACATGAGAAAGTGTTCTAAATCTTTAATAATTAGAGAAATGCAAATCAAAACAACTCTGAGATATCACCTCCCACCTAGAAGATTGGCTAAAATGATAGAAGGGGAGAGTAATGAATGTTGGAGGGGATGTGGCCAAATTGGGACATTAATGCATTGCTGGTGGAGTTGTGAACTGATCCAACCATTCTGGAAGGCAATTTGGAACTATGCTCAAAGGGCTATAAAAGAATGCCTGCCCTTTGATCCAGCCATATAATTGTTGGGTTTGTACCCCAAAGAGATCATAAATAAACAGACTTGTATGAAAATATTTATAGCTACGCTTTTTGTGGTGGCAAAAAACTGGAAAATGAGAGTATGCCCTTCAATTGGGCAATGGCTGAGCAAATTGTCATATATGCTAGTGATGGAATACTATTGTGCTCAAAGGAATAATAAACTGGAGGAATTCCATGTGAACTGGAAAGACCTCCAGGAACTGATGCAGAGTGAAAGGAGCAGAGCCAAAAGAACATTGTACACAGAGACCAATACACTGTGATAAAATAGAAGGTAATGGACTTCTGTACTAGCAGCAATGCAATGACCCAGGACAATTCTGAGGGACTTATAGTAAAGAAAGCTACCCACATTCAGAGGAAGAACTGCAGGAATGGAAACACAGACGAAAAACAACTGCTTGAACACATAGGTTGAGACAGACATGATTGAGGATGTCGACTTGAAACTACCACACCAATGCAAACTATCAACAATTTGGAAATAGGTCTTGATCAATGACACATGTTAAAACCAGTGGAAATACGCATTGGTTATGGGGGAGGGGGTTGGGAGGTGAAGGGGAAAGTAAGAGCATGAACCATGTAACCATGTTAACTTTTCTAAAAAATAAATATTATCAAATGTTAAAAAAATAAAAATAAAATGAACTTGACATTTTCAGAGAACATACTCTTTTGGTAGGGGACAGTTTTTGAATATTTCTTGAGAAATCATTTTATCTAAATTTTATCTAAAATTTATCATTAAAAATAATCTTTCTAAACCTAAAGAAAAATAGACAATCTCCTTGAGGGAATAGTTGAAAATAAGCTTTCTGCTCTCAAAGACAATCAGCTAAGGAAGTGCTTACTAGTGGTCCCTCCCCCTTTTAAAGATAATCACTGTGACCATTTTCATTCTAGAATTATGAGATCACTCTCTTCATTAAGAACCCAGGTGGGAAGATTTGTTAAAATACTTTGATTATCTTAATTTTTCTAATTCAATAATGGTATTTCATACACAAAACATATATAATTTTCCTTTTATTTAAGTGGTACCTTTTCCTTTGGTTAAGCAATTGAAGAGTAAGCTATGCCTCTCCCTAATCTCCCAGCAGCAAAAAATAAATAAATAAAAACACCTGTGGTTTCTTGGTTTGTCTTATTAAAGAGGCCTTTCTTTGTTTCATGTTAAACCAGTATACATTTAAAGTAGAAGAAAGAACAAACTGATGATTCCTCTTGCTTAGAGATATGTCTTACAGGCAGGACCAAATAGAGTTAGATTCCCTGCTAAAGATTATACCAAATGAAATTTTTTATACTCTTTTGCAAACACTCTATTTTCCCACTGAGTCTGAAAAATATTATATTGGAATAAGGATATGTAAACATACTGTGTGTGTTTTTGTATTCTGGTCTTGCCATAAAAGTTCAAATGACTGATCAGTGACCTTGGATTCCTAAAATTGATTTGGTCTTCACCCACTTGTTATATAACAAAAGTTATAAGCTTATAGATAAAATGCCCATCTAAAAAAATCTCCCCCTCACTCTTTCATTATGGAATTTCAGATAGGAATTTTTCTCTCTCTCACAGATCAAGAAAAAAAAGGATTACTATAAAGTTAAATTGTAAGTCTAGCATAGATCTTGAAAGCTAAAAGCAACCTCATAGTCTTCATGAGAAAGTAAGAATCCTCTCTGTTCTTAAAGAAGGACCAAAGTTCCCATCCTTGGACTTCTGTGAATGTCAAAGACCTACATCTCAGCTGTTAACACTTGCAACCATGGAGTCCAGCACTGGTCTAAGGCCAGAGACCCATATCTAGTCTAGAAAAACATGCTCAAACTTGGGGTGTCTTGGGGCTCATTTTTCAGCAGTTATGTTACTGCCCACTTAAGATCAAAGACTAAATGATTCCACTCCAAAATTTAATCCCAACACATTTGACTTCATATAAATAAGTTTTCCACATGGGTTGGTTTATTTTTTTTCATTTTCTAGTATGACCACTAACTTATTACAAAAGATATTCACCTGTAGAGCTTTTGCTGCTAAGTGATGGAAGAGACCAGTAAGTCTCCTCTCCTCCCCCCTTTAACATGAATTAAGGTCCTACTGCCTAAATTCATAACTTAGAGAGAAAAGGCATGGACATTTATATTATCCCTATACTAACACAATGCTCAGTGATCATGGGACTCTAGAAGTTGGGGATCATGATTAACTGTTTGATTCCCCGCCCCCATCCTGTATCTGTCAAACTCTAATTTCCTATTCATACTTATGTTTCAGTGGCTGATAGATCCTGAGAAGAAAATCTTTTCTCCTTCCTACCTTTCCCTCTTCTCTTCTTCGCACAGAAAAACCCATCTATAAGTCTCTCCATTCTCCATTTTGTTTCTGACTTTCTGATGAAAAGATATTCTTCCTTGCTAATTCTCTCTCTCCTAATCATTAATATCTCCTTATCTATTGGATCTTAACTATAAATTTGTCTACATCTCCAACGTATTTTAAAATCTTTCATTTAGCCTTATCATTTTCTCAATCTATTTTAGTCAAATTTCTAGAAGAAAACAATAACCTCTACACATCCCCTGCCTTACTTCCCACTCACTTCTCAACACTTTGAATTTGGATTCTATCCCAAACCCTAGACTGTTCTCTCAAAGGTTAACAAGGATCTCTTAATTGCTAAATTCCAAGACCTTTTCTAATTCCTCATCCTTCCTTAACTCTCTGAAGCTTTTGATGGTATGACCCAGTAGGAGCTCTCTTCTCTCTCAACATCTATGACAATGCTCTCTCCTAGTTCTTCTATTTGAACACTTTTTCTGAATCTCCTTTGTTAGATTATCATATATCTTAGTTTGTATTCATTGTTGTTGTTCTTTAGTCATGTCCCACTTTTCATGACCTCATTTTGGGGTTCTCTTGTCAGAAGTTGTGGAATGGTCTGTCATTTCCTTTTCCAGCTCATTTTACAGATGAGTAACTGAAGTAAATATGGTTAAGTGACTTGCCCAGAGTAAGGCAGCCAGTAAGTGTCTAAGACTGAATTGAAATGATGAAGATTAGTCTTCCTTTTTCCAAGCCTTGTGTTCTCTATCCATTGCTCCACCTAACCACCCATTAATTGTTACTTAGCAAGATTCTGTAATGGGTCCTTGGTTATTTTTTTCTCTTGTTATTCCTATAAACTCCTATGGGTGCAAGGATATATTTAAATGACTCAAAAATCCACATATTCAGACCTAATCCAACTTCTGAATTATCATCCTACATTGTCAATTGCCTGAGAGACTTATCTACTTTGATTGATTGTCATAGACATCTTAAACTTATCATGTGCAAAACATGTTATTCTTCTTCCTTGCCCCTAATTTCACCCTTCCTCCAAACTTCTCTATTTCTCTTAAGGACCTCACTATTCCAGTTAAATAGATACCAAACCTTGGTAAGCAGAATGTAAGTATCTTAAGGGCAGGGACTATTTTTCTTTGATGTTATATCCTCAAAGTCTAGGTCTGCTTCTAATACATGTTGATCATGTGTCTGTGGACAAGTCACTTAACTTCTCAGTGTCCTCAGGAAACTCTCAAAGAGAATAAATTACAGAATAAACTGATGCTAATGTGCATAGGTCAATAAAGTTTTCACCAGAGTTCCCTACACAGATGAAATCATAGGTTTCTTCAAAAAAACAATAATAATAAAAACATCTAATTTGGTCAGCCTGGCATCTGTAGCAGTCTCTAAAATTATCCTTCCTTTCCAGCCTTATCTAACATTAGCACACTGCATAAATTTGGCACTTCCACTAGCATACCAAGAACTATCTCCTTTATTCATCTCAAATTGTCTGGGCCTTTTTGTCTTTGGGCTTTTTTTAAAGGTTAATTTATATTGACATATTGAATTTTATATAGCATTTATTGTTGTTTTTATCTTTAAATTATCTTTATTTTCCTCTCCCTTTCCTTATAACAAAGAATAAAACAGAGGAAAAGTTCAACAAAATTGGTTAACATTTTAACTAATTCTGAAATTATATACAGTGTACCATTCCAGTAGTCCTACTGACCATTCTGTCTCTACAAAGAATGGAAGGATCTGAATTTTCAGAGCTTTTTCTCAAGAGTAAACTTGGTTATTTTATTTTCACAATATTCAATTTCAGGGATTCATTAGTGTTGTTGTTTACATTGTAACCATTATCTGTATTATTTTCATGATTCTTCTTACTTCCTATTGCATCTGTTCATATAAATCTTCTCTGTATTGATATTTATCAGATATACTGTAGGAGTCTTTTCCTCACTGGTCCTATCATGAACTTACCAGGATCTGTTCTTTCTAATTATATGATCTAAACACCATTGAGTCTTTTCTTTTACTCTCTAGTGGACCTTCTGTATGTTGGTTTTTTCCCCAATTAGAAGGTAAGCTCTTTGAGAGAAGGAACTATTTCACACAAGGATCAAATTACAGTTTAAAATAAAATAAGGAAAACGCTGCTTTTTCTTTAGTGGATTACCGAAAATTATAGTATCCAAGAACAAAAGTTCACATAGTAGATCCTCACTATCATGTCCTTATAAAGGCAAAGAGCTTAAAAATCATCCCAGATAAAGTCCCCACAGTTCACCACTCCTGACTGGCCTGATCCCCAGAGTTGTTGCTACTATCTTTAGGATTCTAATCAATAATAGACTAGTTATATCTTTTCTATAAGGTGTTATCTAACATATCTTCTAATAGATAATAATACTGTTGCTTATGAGCCCCAATTGATTATCAAATGGCTCAATTGGTATTTAACAAAAGTTAAAATGAATTAAAGTGGATAGTCACTAAAATGTATTAATAAGGACAATTGGTACAAAATATTCCCCTAAAACTAGGACTCAGCCTCTCTTTGAACAAAGAAGGGTCCTTGGATAGCTAACAAGGTCACAAGACACATGTAGAAAGGATATACATGGCAAATGATAACATAATTTCTGGTTACTAGAAACCTTTTTCTCTCCTCAGAGTCTTAATTAAATTCCCCTTGAGTGCAATTCTCTGCTGAGCATCAAGAATCAGATCTTTGTACAGGCCACACTTCCCTCCATCATAAAGGGTTAGGGTCCCTGAAGCTGCCACTGTCATCAGGGATTTGGCTAGAGATCATCTACCATCAAACTGAGCTGCCTCAGGACCCAGAGATTTTGAATTGACTTGCAATGTTATGTTTAGGTCTAAAGGTGTTTATGATCATTCCAATCAATCATTTTTCCTGCATGGAATCATCTGTTTTTGTCTAATGATCAAAACTCTCCTTCCACCTAGTTTATATTTCTGGTTGATTGATTTAATCTTGCTGTCAGGGCCTTCTGAACTTAATCCATGGTTTTAATGGATTTTCCATTTTATTATAGGAACCTATATGTAACATACAAAGAATGCCTAGAGGCCATTGACTCTTATCCCCTTACTTTACAGAGATTAAACAAACGAGAAGCTAAGTGAGTTGCTCAAAGTCACAGAGCTGGTAAGTATCTGAGACAGGATTTGAACTTAGATCTCTCTAAATCTAGTTTTCTATCTACTCTAGCACCTAGCTACCTCCATTTCATATTCAATTTTTTTGCCTTTGCATATCTCATGAGATAATACGTGTAAAAGCACTAAGCATAATGACTGTCACATTGTCGTGGCTCTTATTGTTCAGTCATTTTTCAGTCATGTCCTACTCTTCCTGACCCCATTTAAGGTTTTCTTGGCAGAGATATTGGAGTGAATTGCTATTTCCTTTTCCAGCTCATTTTACAGATGAGGATCTGAGGCAAAGATGATTAAGTGACTTGCCCAGGGTCACACAGACAGTAAGTGTCTGAGGTTAAATTTGAACTCAGGAAGATGAGCCTTCCTGCCTCCAGACCTGGCACTCTATCCATTGCGTTAACTACCCATAGTAGACTGGCACATAGTAGATATTAAATAAAGGTTAGCTATTATTATTATTATTATTATTATCATTTCACTCATTTCCTAGGTATGAACTGTGTTGCCAACCCCATTTTGCCCATTTCCATCCATTCCAATCCTATTTCACCTGCAAGGATAAGCAAATGCCACTTATTCATGAAACAAGTTTTCCATCCTCTGACCCTACCTGACATTTTATTAAGCATTTATGATCTATTCTAAACGAGCATAATTTGTATAAGTTCCATGAGGGCAAGGACTCTATCTTAGTAGTGCTTATGTCCTGAGGCTAACATGGTTCTGGCTGGCAGTAGGCACTTTAACATCTGTTTATATCAGTCTTTTTCATGCCTGTCAAATTGAATTGAATTGGTTGTCTCTACCTGGGCATCCTAGGGACCTCTGCATTCAAGTTGTTCTCTCTTTTTTTAAAAAAAAAACCCTTAACTTCTGTGTATTGACTCATAGGTGGAAGAGTGGTAAGGGTAGGCAATGGGGGTCAAGTGACTTGCCCAGGGTCACACAGCTGGGAAGTGTCTGAGACCGGATTTGAACCTAGGACCTCCCATCTCTAGGCCTGGCTCTCAATCCACTGAGCTACCCAGCTGCCCCTCAAGTTGTTCTCTTGATGCTCTAACTGAAAGGAAAGGCAGCTGAGGTAAGGTGGGGTGACATCTTGGAGGGAAAAAGGAGGCAAAAAATTGAATTCTATCCATGACTCCTCCTCTACCCTCAACTAATTTGACTATTGCTACCTTATCTGCGGAGCACAGGATTAATTCACCAAAAGATCAAGTGTTCAATGACAAGGTAATTCAGATAGAGGGCCCAGGCTCCATTAGGTAAAGTTGGTTGTCTGAGAATCCACACCCCATCAAGCCCACAACGAGGATATCTTTTAAAGCCCTAACATAGTCAACATTGCCAGAGAGTGCTGGGCATCATTAGGGACCCACCTAAGGAAGTACTTGACAGAATTTAAAGTATTATACACATAGTTCCCATTGCAGCATTCATTCCAATTGCTGAATCTATTACCTCCCGGGTCTGCCTCCTTCACCCTAGCCTTACCAAACTATGTGTGGACATCCTGAGAGTTTGGAGCAAGATGCTTGTTGTTTAAATGATATGATTTCAAGGAGAATTGATTAAATTTAATTTAACAAACATTTATTAAATGCCTTAAGTGTGCTAAGTGATGGGGATGCAAAGATATAAATGATACGGCTCCTGCTGTGGAAGAAAAAAACTCAGTACTCTGCTTGTTTGGCTCAAGTCTGTCAGAAACAGTTATTAATTATCTAAATCTAGCATCTCTGTTTAGAGATAAATATCCAAAGGTGTAGAGGTCTGTCTTGCTTTTGAAAATCTCACTGCCCGGCACGTTTCCCACTTAAAATACAGAACTCAAGAGACAAAAAGACAAAATTCCATAATAAAGTAAAATAGAGATAAATATTTTGAATTTAAGGTTTTTTATTTACCAAATAAAATTATAGTTATATTAATGTTGGGAGCTAGTGGAGTGGGTAGCAATACCAAATTATACTAGAAAAATGTTAGTGTTGGGAGGTATGCCAGCACAGAAGTCTTCCTGGAAAAAACAAGGTCTAGTTCCCAATTTAACAAAAGGGAAGGGACAACTCATTTGATTAAAAAAAGACATTTCTTCTTTAACATTTCCCACTTTAATCACTTCCCAGAAATTAGGGAATTTTAACACGAGCGTGTGTGTGTGTGTGTGTGTGTGTGTGTGTGTGTGTGTGTGTGTGTGTGTGTGTTTGGTGTATCCTGGGCAGTCCCTAAGACTCCTTAGAATAATGCTTTTAAGTGGGCAGCTAGATGACATAGTGTATAGCCTGGAGTCAAAAGGAAGACCTAAGTTCAAATCTGGCTTCAGATTAGTGACATGATTCTGGGCAAATCACTTGCCCTCTGCTTGCCTCAATTTGCACATCTATAAAATGGCACCTCCCTCCCTCCCAAGGTTGTTGTGAGAACCAAATGAAATGGTAATTATTAAGGGCTTAGCACAGTGTCAGGTGTAAGCTCTAAACAACTGTTAACTATCATCATCATCATTTCATGAACAACATAATACACATAAAATTACAAGGGAAATAGTGAAATAGATTAAAATATAGTCCTCCAACTATTTTTTTAAGAACCAAGTTCACAGACTTCAGGTTAAGAACTCTTGAAAATGTGTACTCCAGAGATAACTTTGACCCAAAGACACTAGATACTTCTCTTATTTTTTTTTTTAAAGCCCATACCTTTCATCTTAAACTCAATACCGTGCATTGGATCCAAGCAGCAGTAAGGAGTAGGCAATGGGGAGGAGGTGACTGGCTTAGAATCACACTGATATCCGAGGCCAAATTTGAACCCAGGACCTCCTATCTGGTTCTCAATCCACCTAGCTGCCCCCAATACTTCTCTTATTTTGAATTAAAGATTTGCATTCATGGCCTGGTGACCTTTAACAAAACAAAAATTTTATGATATTCAGGTAGATTCTCCCACATACCTTTGATTTCTTTCTTTTTTATGAGAACAGATTGATCAAGCATTTAAGAAGAATAAAACAAAGACTTAGGGGCAGCTGGATAGCTCAGTGGACTGAGAGCCAGATCTAGAGACGGGAGGTCCTCGACTCAAATCCGGTCTCAGACACTTCCCAGCTGTGTGACCCTGGGCAAGTCACTTGACCCCCATTGCCCACCCTTACCACTCTTCCACCTAGGAGCCAATACACAGAAGTTAAGGGTTAAAAACAAAAACAAAAACAAAAACAAAAACACAAAGACAGGCCAGGGCATTAATAAAATGTCTTAATATTCCTAAAAGAAGAAAAAAAGAAAGAAACAATGGGCTTCCACACTATCCTTTTTTCCACTCACTATTTTTTTCAGTCACATATAGAAACAATTTTTGACAATTGTTTCTTGACATTTCAAAATTCAGATTTTTCTCCTTCCCTACTCTCTCACCACCACCCTGAGGTGGTAAATAGTCTGATATAGGTTATACCGGTACTTTCATGTAATGTATATTTCCAAATTGCTCATATCATGATATAAGATACATATCATACAGACAATAGAAAGCTTCCACACCATCCTTAGGGAGATTCTTGGGAGGAAACAATATGTACAAACCTAAGTTAATACAAAATGATGCAAAGTAAATATAAATCATAATTTTGATGTGGGTAGTGTAAAAGTGAAATTTGGGAAATGTATCAAACTACATTTCCCGTGGTCCAACGGGTTTCCACTTCCGGTTCTTTGGGCATGGGGAGGCCTACATCGATGCAGAGAGGAGTTTATAATCTCCTGGGTTAGGAGGAAGGCTCTCTCTTGGCCAGCAGACTCGGGAGGAGAGAGGTAACAAAATGGAGGCGGCAGTTTTGAATGCTTACAAACGCGTGGTCTAATTATCTATCAGCATGGCTTTAATTAAAATACTAATTTTTATATTTATACCAGCCTTTATCATTTTTAATATTTATAGTAGCACTAAGTAGGAGATGGGAAAATCTTCATGTATAAGGTGGCACTAGAGTCATATTAAAGGATACTCAAACTTTTAAGTGCAAATCTTAAAGTGTTATCAACTGGAAGATGGGTCCAAGTCAGATTGTGAAGAACCTAACATGCTAAAAAAAGGATTTTTTTCTTTATCCGAGGAGTAGAAAGTCACTGAAACTCCTTGAGAGGGGAGGGCGCAGAGTAAAATGAATGGACCTGCACGTTAAGCAAATCATTTTGTTAGGTGTTCAAAGAATGGATTAGCAAGAGGAGAGCCAGGAAAAGCAAGCAAACAAGTTAGCAAACTATTTCAGTAGTACGGTTAAAAGGTGATAAGGTTCTGAACTGAAGTTGTAGTTGTACAAGTAGAGACTGGTGTAACATTGAGAAGGGCCATTGAAAGGACAGACCCCTTGGAAGCTATTAATATGGGGCAAGGGGAGGTTAGTATTGTATAAAAACTGCTGGAGAAACTGGAAGCAGTCTGATAGAAATTAGGTTTAGACTAGAAAGATCTACGTGAACTGATGCAGAGTGAAATAAGCAGAACTAGGAGAAGATTATACACAAAAACTGAAACATTGTGGGACGATCAGATGTAATAGACTTTGCTACTAAGAGCAAAGCAATAATCCAGGGCAATTCTGAGGGATTTAGAAGAAAGAATGCTATCCACAACTAGAGAAAGACCAGTGGGAGTAGAAATGCAGAAGAAAATACGATTTATCATGTGTTTACATGGGTATATGATTTGGGGTTTGGGTTTTAAAAGATCACTCTATTACAAAAATGAATAATATGGAAATAGGATTTGAGAGATAATATATGTATAACCCAGGGGAGGGAGACAAGAAGAATCATGTAACCATGGAAAAAAATTTTTAAATTAAAAATTAAAGTAATTAATTAATAAAAATTTTAGGAGATTTCCAGGTTAAGATGGCGGCAGAGTAAAAGGCAGCTCTTAACCTCTCCTGACCGAAACACACAAAACTCCTCAAGGGGACATAAAAACAAGTCCAGACGAACGGAGGAACCCCACAACAGGGTGCAGCGTGGAAGGTACGTGGAATCGGGCATTTCCATGCTATAAAGGGGTGAAACAGCTCTCACTAAATCGCGGGCTGAGCAACCAGCCCACCCCAACCCCCTCCACACACAACACCTATAGCGCCGAAGCCAGTTAAAAAGAAATAGAGCAAGTTTGGGGCACCCATCGAGTCATTGGCAGCTCCAGGGCCTGTTCCTGAGAGCGACAAGATTTGGAACCCCAAAAAGCCAAAGAACGCACGCGAAATCTGAGCCCGGGAGCAGAACGCAGGCTCAGAGCGCAGGCGCAGGCGGAGGCGTGGGTGGAGGCAGACACAGCCACAAGCTAAAGCTCTGAAACCCTGAGTGGGGAACCAGCGTGGACCGGTATACGACTGTGGAAGCAGCGCCCTGAGACTTGTAAGGGAACCTCTGGCAGAGGATCAAGCAAGGGAGTCCACCAGGGGGCTTGACCTTGGAAAAGACCAGAACTCAGACCTCAGGAGCCAAAGGACCACAGACAGACCCCGAGCTTGAGGATAAAGCTGAGAAGCTGCTGGGCTAATGATGGCTACCCAGACTCAGGAAGTTCAGAAGAGAAAGATAAACAACAAGAAAAAGAAGTCTTTAACACACGACAGCTTTTACACAGAGAAAATCCAGATAACCGAGCAAACAGAGGAGGAGAACAAACAAGCAACCGGACCCTCCTCAAATAAGGAAAACTCCTCACAAGCTATGGAAGAGTTCAAAACTGAGATTCTGAGGAAGATGGAAGAGATCTGGCAAGAAAATAACAGTTTAAAAGGTAGAATCTTGCAATTGGAAAGTGAGGCTCAGAAATCAAATGAACTGATAAGCAAAGTGAACCAGATTGAAAAAGAAAACCAAAAGATCATAGCT